>NC_088689.1:25845000-25847500 GCF_028017835.1 Emys orbicularis | reverse complement strand
TATTTTTTGTTTCAGATTTCAGTCTTCCTTCCCCACCTCCCTAAAAAGTTTTTACTTATCTTGACAAAAACAGGATTCGATTTAAATGTCCCCAGTAGTAAAATTGTGTGATTTCCTTTTAGAGAAAAACAGATCTGACAGGCAAACTACTATAACTCTGACAAAGACGAAGGCGTTGTACCCTTCAATACTTATTTCAATAGGTTACAGAGAAGCCCCTTTTAAACTCTGGAGCGCTCTTGAGTTGACAATGTGGTTTTATTTCCTTTGTATAGACCAGCTAAATGTTTTCGGAAATCGCTGTAGCGGTCTAATTAAGAGGCTGATACAGGCAGCTATAAGTTTCGAGGCTGCTGAATAAAAGAGTACAGAGGCTACATTTTAAGTACACTTTTATTGTTCATTTAGCTTCGTACCTTTGCAGTACAAACAGTGCTGAAAATAAAGGCTTTTAATCTCTCTTCACTGACGGGAGAAAAAATAGCCCAGTAACTGATCAAAGAGTCAATGGCGCTGAACCGACAGTTTATGGATTTCTGTTTGTGCGACAAAATAAAAAATAAATCACATATAAATACGGGGATTCATCAGAGGAAAAGTAACAATCGCCAGAAGTGATATGGCACGCTGCAACAACAAACATTTGCAGCCATAGAGCCTGCTTGTTATGTCTGCGGTGACATATATTACTTGTGTGTTTTCAAAACAATACCTGTCTATAAGGCTATAGGTTACCGTTGCAACTGGGCCATCTTTCTCTTTAGTGACTAGTGCTAGCGATGCAGGCTTTAATTTAAAATAACAATGGTAATAACCATGGCCCTGTCAACACACAACTGGAAATAAAGTAAGTGTCAAAGTGGCGGAGGAGGTTAGAGGGCACTGGTGATATCATGGTCACTGGTGATATAGTTTCCAGAGGGGAAGCCATGGCGAGGATTAGATCTACTGCATTTTTTTCCTTTTTTTTTAAGAGGGACTTGGTGGAGAATCTCTTTCCCAGCCCCACCTTCATTTTGGAGGCGTGCAAGGCTAGGGAGCGTGCACTGCAGCCGTGGGACTGGAAGAAAGTGCTCTCGTGGTTAGGCAGGAGCAGACTGTTCAGGCCCCTGCAGCATTAGGAACAGGGGGACAGGAAGCAGAGGCAGGCTCTGGTAGCGGTGGCTGGCAGCCTTAGGAGTAGGGAAGCTGCAGCCGCTGTAGAGTGGTCTCTTTAGAGTGGTGGGGGGAAGCGGCGCGCGCGGGAAACCTCTCCAGAGGAGCCGGGAAGGGGAGGGGGAGAAGCAGCGTGCGAGGACAGGGCTCTCTCCAGGGGTGTCTGGGGGGGAGGGGGAAGAGGAGGAGAAGCGGCGAGCGCGGAAACCCTTCTCCACAAGCAGCCTAGTGCAGCCAGGCTGCTGCTCAGAGAGTCCGGTCAGGCACAACGTCCCCCAGTCTAGCAGGAGACGGGAGTGGAGGGGCGAGAGCGCACCTATAGCTCCACACCATCTGTTAGAGCCTATGCTCAAAACCCACTCAACCGTGTTCCCAGACACTGCCTTTTTACCAAAGAAAAATCATTGTTAGCAGTTTCAAAATAAACACCAGATTGCCCATTAGCACTTTCTTCCCAAATATCATCCAATAATAACCATATTGCTGTGCACGCTTCTGGGATTCCTCAGGGCGTTTAGACACTTCTGGTTTTATCAGAAAATGCTTCTCTAACTACTTCAAAATGCACCGTAACCTGCTCTGCAGACGCTATTTAGAAGCATGCCTCATAAAATATAAGCAAGCCCCCCACAGCAGCTTGGTGTGCCGCGATGGGCAAGAGAGGCAGAGTGCTTTCTCTCTCTCTCTCGCACAAAATACTGCTCACACTATGTCTGGTCAGCCTAATGCAGCGTTATTAGCTGTGGCGTTAAAAGTATTGACATTAGCAGAAGAGTTGTCATGCCACATTTACATTGTTGCTTCCAATACCCATATCGTTTAAATGATGCAATAATATTATTGCTTTTGGAAAAATAACAGGCTTGGATCACAGTCTCTGCATGAGCAATAGCAATAAAGCACTTGTAATGAGCAAGTAACAAGCTCCAAACTTAACAAAAAATATGCAGGCTCCGTTCCTAACTGCAGAGAATTGTCGAAGGTCCGACTTAAAGGCTTTAGTTAATAATGTTGTAACTGAAACTTTTGGAAGCTAGTGCTGTCCAAACGGCACTTTCCTGTGTCCAAAACCAAGGCAAGCTTTGTGCATTAGCTAAGGTTATGACAATAATGTTTCTTTTGGTGCTGCTAGTTAATCCAAACCCCAGGGGGTGTATAAAGTATAGCTCTAATGCTTCTAATTGGAATAACATGTTACCACAAAATTGTTTTTATACATTTTTTTTAAGTTGCAGTGTTTCTGACACAGCTTTTAAAATGTAAATTGAAAAAATCAGGTTTGACAATGTCAGATAAATCCATATCTATGTCTATTTAAGAAGAAAGGCGACCATATCCTATTCGG
>NC_088689.1:25832500-25837500 GCF_028017835.1 Emys orbicularis | reverse complement strand
TTCCCTTATGGCTTTGCGAAAGCATGATTAAATCCAACTCTGCAGAAGCTGTACAAATGCCAGCATTTATAAGGTCAACGCTTTTGTTAAAAATGCTATGTAAATGAGGATCTGCAAAAAGGGACATTAAATAAAATTAAATTCATTGTCTTCTTTAATGTCATTTACATTTTGGCTAAGCCCTGGCCTGTCAAGGAGGATTTTTTAAATAATTTTAATTACACATCATTTAGGGATCCGAGGTTTTCTATTCAGTAGCATTTGGATAACCTGCAAAACGGTGACTGTTTATTAACTTCTTAAATGACAAGTTGTCATTTCATCTGCATAATGCGCTGAAAACAGGACAGTTTAGAGTAAATTTTTTTGTTCTTAGTTCTCTTTAAGATATGCACATAATTATTGCCGAATAGGCAATGGATTCGCTCAACTGTTCTCTTTACTTTTATTGTGCTTCATGAGTTGTTATTCAGTTCAAAGTACATTTTTAAAATTGTGACTTTTCTGTGTAAGCATTTTTTCTGTCATTTTCTGTTGGCAATGATTTCAAGAATGTAGTATATTTTAGATTAGTAGTGGATATGGCTGCAAAGGATACATTCCTGGGCTGAGACTGTCACTTTGGCTTTTCAAGCACACAGGTGTGAATATCTCTGTCTTGTTTACAAGCAAACTACCAGACCTAGTGTTCTGGAGGCAAAAGCTATGTACTACCCCATTCATTAGTTCTTCAGTACATATACTTGCACAAAATATAGATTGAATGGTGGCAAAAACAAACTGCACATGAAGGAAAGCTATACAATTCAGCAACACTGAAAACGCCATTTTTTAAAAAAAGGAAACAAGCCCGAGATACTACTCTGAAAATTTTCTTTTTTTTTTAACCCAAGCTTACCAAGATTATGCAGTTTACATCGTTCAGTCTGAATCTATATTCTTAACCACTACAGCAAACCACAGTTAATTAAATTGCCTAAATATTTAGATTCTTTGCTAGTGGAGAAATACACTCATACACATCCTTAAAATCATTGTTCGCCAGTAAATCCCAAGTGGGATAGATGAGACTTTTGTAACATTCTTTTTTTCTGTGTAATATACTTGTTTATTTCTATAAAGCCAAATGCATCTATAGCACTGTTATGCAAGGAATAATAAAGTAGTATGTTTTTGTGAGAAAGGAAAAGAGGGGGAAGGGATTTAAGCAAAGCTGTCAAAAACTATACTACAAGAAGTATCCTGATACAAACCATCCTTTGCTTCTGTTACAGCCTTATCAGGTGAAAAGCAAAGATACTGCCAGAGCCTATAATTTTGTTAGGATGCCTTTGATGAATTGGATTAGGTTATGGAAAAATCTTTCAAACTCAGAGTTCTGGTACGCATGCTTACAGGAAGTAAATAATTATTATCGGATAGTGGATAATGAAAAAAAGCACATGAAACAAAGCAGGAGAAGCTGTTCTAATGAAGCCTTTTTTTATAACATATACATATAAAGAACCAATATTTTAGATGGATGTGTTTAGAATCAACACAGATGCAACAGTGTCGAGTTACTTTTGAAAGATGGTGAATAATGTATTAGACATGGGTGTCCAAGAGGTGAGGGTGGCAGTGTGAGACATGTTGGAGGAGATGGAAATTCCAAGCTCTAACGATAGAAATTGTCACTGCAGATGCCAGGAAGTGATTGACAAGCAGGGCTACAGGAAGTGAAAACTCAGGGAGCTTAACCTGTGCTTGGCAGAGCTTCCAGAGCTTACACTCTAAGAAAATGAAAACCATTCACCTCAGTCAAGCTGCCAGAATACAAGCTTCTCTTGTTTGTTTATCTTAATAGCAAATCTCACAAAAACGTTTGTGGTCAAAACTATATATAATAAGATATTATACTAGCATTATTAATACTTTAAAATAAAAATGTGGCTACAATTTAAGAAAAAAAACAAAGCTGGAAAATTTTGTAGGTCAAAGGCTTGCTCTGTATTTTACAAGAGTCATAGGTTTGACTGTTTTGTAAATGGGTTTGGTTCTTTAAAAATATCAAACTAAAGAAAAAAATTGTTAGTTTATTGATATATTATCTTAGTCAATTCAAAATATAGTTTATTCAGCTATGGCTCTTATTTTCTTATTGAATTGACACTTTTTCTTTTTCTCAGACAAAAAAAAAAAAAATCCACAGAGCATGAATAGTATTTGTTAAGTGAGAAAGGGATGGATTTGTTTTGCACACTTTGTAGATTCTAGTAAGTTGAGGCCAGAGGCAAATTACCAAAAAAAAAAAAAAAAAAAAAAATCTGTGATTCCTTCACCAAAAGTTTCACAGCCAGAAACTATGCAGGACGAAGCATCTTGTACTTGTGGTGCCAGGAGTGTATAAGGTAAACTGCATCATCTGAAAACAGCAGTAAGGATAGTGTTATGTTTTCCCAATAATTCACTAGGAAATGAGTTTAACATGTGTGGAAAGGAAGGGGCTTACATTTGTGTTGTTGTAAGACATGTAGCATAGGCCTGGCTAGCGGAAGAAGTCGGCTCCAGCTTGTCTCTAGTGAAAGACGAAACACGGTTACACATCTGGTGAGAAAGAACAGTTCATTTGCGAGACAGCTCTCTCTCTCTCTCTCTCTCTGTGCTGCAGCTGAAAGAAGCTATTTTGACAGAAACAAAGCCATGGGGGTTGGGGTAAGCGATTAGCAGTATTCAGCCCACTAAAAACTCTTTGGCCTTAATGATAAAGAAATTGTAGGGATTGGGGTAAGAAACTTGGCCTAATCCTTAAAGAGTGTTTAACAGGCTTTTTAAAAAGTAGAAATACAAACAATAATTTCCATATAAAACTCCTACTGCACTTTATAAAAGTTTCTATAAAAAAATTAAAAGAAAATTGAACCAAAAATTTATTTAGCGGTTAGGAGAGTTATTGGAATGAAAATCTCCAGACTCCCTTTTGGGGTAGATTCTTCTGACCATGACATATGTAAAGTAAAAAGTTGATTTTATTATATGTATGAAGAAGGAACATTCCCTCCTTTAAAAGGTGAATGAACTACTCGTGCTCTGTACATTCACCCTGGTTTTGCTTGCTGTACTTGTGTTCGCACAGAAGGCTCAATTTAGTTAGGTGACAAAAAAAAAAAAAATTGGAGTAGGGTTATTAATACACAATGGATAGATGTGAGTGCCTTTTATTTTGAATAACAACCAGTAAAATTGAATTGGTCTTGGTATTGTGTGGATTGTCAGGAATGCTCTTTACCAAACCAGATTTGATTAGGATTTCCTCTACAAGTTTGTGCAGACTTTCTGTAGTTCTGAGATGGCTGTTGGGCAGCAAGGTAACTTCATCCAGTCCAATTGGTATTATTAAGCTCCAGTTATCATTGTTAGCTACAAAGTGAGTTTCAACATTACTTCTGACCACGTGGAACAAATAATTCATGAGAAGAACTCAGAGTATAAAAAATTTAGGGACTGATTCTGCAGTCCTTACTCAAACGAATTCTCATTGACTCCCACTGATGTCAGTAATGGTTACCGGAGTGATGATTGCAGGATTGGGTCCTAACTGCAAAAATGGAAGTTATTAAGGAAAAACAGATACACTTAGGGTGACCAGATGAGAGGAAGAAAATATCAGGACACATGGAGGGGGGCCCTGGCGGAGCAAAAAAAAAGGGGGGGGGGAGTGCCGCGAAATATCCGGACAAATTGCATCCCGACCGAACATCGGTCGGGTCGCAGGACAAACGCCTAAATATTGGGACAGTCCCAATTTTATCCGATTTTACACTGAAAAACAACTTTCTGTTTGTCTGCATTAGGTAATGTGATTAGGTGAGTGAAGATGTCTCAAACCTATGTGTTCTTTACGACATAAATATTTGTCTAGTTTTTCTTTCTTTTGTGCCCTGATATTAATGTAATTGTGTTATATGTTTTTACTGTTTGACTGTACACAGAAGTGTATTGGTAGTTTAAGGTTCTTATAGCTTGTAGCCACCCAAGTTTTGCTACAGGTTTTGTTCTTTGTCAGACAGCCCCTTTACATGCAGGTATTGTTTGAACAATTCCATCTTTTCAGAATTCAGCAGCATTTCATAAACAGTGTAATTTGCTTCTTCATCTTCTCTTTTAGTACATTGACTGTTGTATTGTTATGTGTGTCGATTTTCTAAACCATAGGATTTTGCAATAATAGAGCATAAAATGTAAAATAGAATGATTAAATAATTAGAATAGAAGGCAGGCTGAGCCATAGTATAAAATGAAATGAATTCTGTGTTCTGTGTAGTTGTTTTCTCTTTTGGCTTAATAAATTAAACTACAAATTTTCCTAATTGCCAAACAAAATGTTAGGCCAGCTTTAACCATTCCTGACAGTAAAACACAACATAAAACCTGCTGAGAGTTATATGTGGTATTTAATAAGAGACAGAGTAATGCAAGGGTTTTTATGGTTAAGTATGAATTCACACCCACAGCATTTGTTTCACATTAGAAAAGGTTTGTAAATCAGATCAATATGCTTGGATGCTGTGGTCCCTTAGTGGGATCTCTTATGTCATTTCGTTCTTGATATTTGGTTATTGGAAATGCTGCCAAAGTGAGCTCCCTCCATCTATTTCCATTTTCTGAATGAAGCAATTTGTCCTTTGACATAAGAAAGATTGGGTTAGGAAACAAGTGGGGGATTGGATTGGACATGGTGCTAGTCCCAACAATTTGAGGTCATTGGGCACTGATCTGGACAGTGGACAGAAGTCATCTGTTACCTCTGAGATACAGTATGTGCATTGGTCCTTGGCTAGAAGAAGGCCCAAGGGAAAGGTAGGATGCATTTGCGAGAATGCTTTTAGAAACAAAACAAAATACAACAAAAATACCCCCAGCAATAAGTATCATTTATTAAATTTGACAAGCAGTTTCTAAATATAACAACACTTTTCCCAAAGATCATTACTTTGAACAAATACATGAGTTATGCAAGT
>NC_088689.1:25825000-25830000 GCF_028017835.1 Emys orbicularis | reverse complement strand
GTAGTGTAAGATAAATAAGTTTAATAAACATTCTCATTTTACTTGCTTTTTACAGATGCACTTTGTGCACTAGAATAGAACTTAATAGAACTTCTACAATATAAAAAAATAGACAAACATAAAGGGACCTATTCTGCCACCCTTTGCTGTGATGAGTAGTACCTTACTATGGATATGATCCTGCAATTGGATCCATGTTGTTAGATCCCTGCACCTGTGTAGAGCCCCATTAACTTCAAGGGAACTTCATATGGGTGTGGGACTCTGCTTTCATGGATCCAGTAGCAAGATCTGGCCCTATGTGATTATCCCTTTGAAAATGAAAGGATTGCTTGTACTATGAAGTACTATGCAACACAAGTGAGGGCGTCAGAATTGGGCCCAAAGTAAATACAGTTAAAATATTAAATTTGGGTTAAATAAAATATAATGTATAGCAAGGAGGGGAGAGTGAAGTAAGATATTTAGAAAATCAAGATGATTACCTGTATTACATATGCTGTAAGTCAACATTAAATTTTGCTGAGTATTAAGCCAAACCAAACTAACACTCTAATCATCAAGCATTTAAATGAAAGACTGAATGGAAATTGTTAAGTAGGAAATAGGCAAAAATATTCAAATTAAAACTTGTTATGCCTTTTCTAGGGTTTTGTCTTGTTTCTAACCCTTGCTGGTTACTCCTGGCAACTAATTGGTTCTCATCCATAACATCCAAGTATAGTGGAGGCCAGAACCATCTGAAAGAAATTATCCAATCTTTAACATCCAGAAGTTTACAGTTATATAATGATGGAGAAAACCACAAACCCCAGGGGATGGCAAATTTTAGAGATACTTTTAAAATGAAATAATCCAGCCAAACCTGCAAGACAACTCTCTTGTACTTAAGACAATAACTGCAATCTGGAATTAATTTTTTTGTGATAGGGCAAATCCAATTTGCTTCTTTAACTGTTGATTAAGGAATCAGTTCTACAAGGCTGTCCCCTGTAAGTATTTGCTGTTTATTTGTCTGTGGAAAGCCACTGGGATCCCTTCCAACTGGGATTGCTGGGTCAGTCATGGCCATAATGAAGAGCAGTCTGGCAACATTCAGTTTCTCTGACTGGGCTTGTTTGTGTTGAAGAAATAGTTTGCTTTTTTAGCAGCAAGCTGAGTCTACCAAATCACTGCCCATCATCCAGGCAGTGAAATTTCAGGACAGAGTACAGAAAGCTGTCTTATCTACAGTGTGCATTTTGGTATACAGGAAAAAAGATATATTTAATTAATATTTGCTTCTAATACCATTCTTAATTAGGCAGAATTGCTCTTATTTTGAAATTCAAAGGAATATGTCAACATGACACAGTAAGGCCAAGGAAATTCATTAAAACAACACAAAACAAAACAAAACAAAACAGTTATAGCTACATTAGTAAATCTCCACACGACACACTGATCCAGTTCCCCCAACTGAGATACCCATGACACAGACCTCTCAGTTCATCTTGAAAAACAAATTATAAATGCCTTATGGTAACTACCAAGTACTAGAATGATACTAGATTACTATTACACTAAACAGTATTAATTACTATTACAATTTAAAAAAATAGATCTTAAAATATACACACATACATGCATACCATTAGGTTCTTTAAATGAAATGATCTTGCTGCAGTACCTAAGGCAGAACCAATGCATCTTAATGGAGATTTCAATCCCTTGTGCTTTGGACACTATGGTACAACAACTCTTTTTAAGCAGCATTATGGGTACATTACAATGATGGGAAGGCTATAAATGCCTACAGGCTCATCTCTTACACATGAGAGTCAGGCTTACTTATGTGAGTGAAGCTTACTCAGATAAATAAGGGTTTCCAGGATCACCTCCTATTGTAGACAGACAGATATTACTGGTGAGTAATAATCTCTAATACCATTCAGGGTAAATATTCTATATCAAAGAAACAGAAAATCATGTAGCTAACAATTGTACTTGATAGCAGTTCAAAGCAAGAGTTAAGGTATTTAGGAAGCTACATATCTAAATGTCTTTCTATCTTATTACTTCCCCTTTTGCTTTTGTTTTTGCATACTTTTCTATTATCCGGGAAGTTATCTAAGTGTGATTTCCACCATTAGTGCCTACAAGAGCATTAGAAGATGATTCAGAACAGCTGTGTTCATTCAATTTTCCCTACTATCTTTCCTGTCCAGTTTAAGATAACTGTGTGTTCCGATTGGCTGGATTAAGGTGTAATGTAAAGTTAATTATCTAAATAGAATTTGATGGTTATCAAAAAGTGTCTATTGTAAATTTCCAACCACAATATTTTATATAATATAGGGGCCAATCTGGTACCCCTGCACAGAAATGGGATTTAACTTTTTTCTGTATCACTCCCAAGTGTGCACTGGATTAAAGTGGAGGCCTGCTCTGCATTTAGAATCAGTTTCCAGACTCACCAGTTGTGAGAGTGGAAGGCCTTCTGGTTGGAGTTGTGGCCAGCTCTCTCTCCACGTAACACACAACAAACTAATCAGAGATGTGGCTGGAAATGCTGGCAGGTACCCAATCCAGCTCTAAACCATTGACCCTGGAGAAATGAGTACAGTGTGGATGAGCAGATTTGTGCCAGTACCACAGGCCACAATAGGAAATCCTCTGGCTGATAGATGCAACACTTAGAGAAGAGAATGAGAGAAAAATGCTAGGTTGCCATGCTGCCTGCAATCCACTGAGTAAGGCTGCAGTACTGTTTCCTTGCAGGCACACCCCACAGAAGTCCCATTGGCTGTCAACAGCTGACAAGTAAGCACAGAGAACAAGACAGATACCTCCACCATGAGTATAGACTTTTACACATTTGTACACATTAGAATCAGCGATAAACCAGTCCTGTAGGCATACAGGATATACAGGGTATCACACATGTCTCCATAGATGCACAACTGCCCCAGCAATCATATTATACAGTTCCACTGTGCATTAACAGTAATCACGGAGGACCAACTATCTAGTTGCTTTTCTATTCCATCTCCTCTGCAAGAAACTGCTCCATATTGCCCATTGCTCCAGCTTGGAGGCTGAAATAAATTGTTGGCCTGATAGAAATAGTTGTTTGGAATAATGCATTTGAACAGCACGTAGACTAACCAGCTGAGGGCCTAGACACACCTACTCTTCCCTCTCTTACTCATGTACTTACACTTCTGAACAGTCAAAGTACCTTCTTTTGTGTGTGAGCTTCATAGGGGATATGCAGCTTGGTAGTAGATTAGTATATATTCCACACTAAAGAGTCCGCTTGACCCAAAAGTGCTTCACAGTGGCTCTGATAGAGAAATCCAAGTCTAACATTGCTGTGGTTCTCAGTGCTGGATTGAGCCCAAAGTCAGTAACATTAAAATTATGAACATAGAATAATTACTTATTGGCACAGAATGTGTGTTTTCATGCATTCCATCTCATGAGCAGTTCTAAAGACAGTAGTGTTACAGAATACCATTGTGCATACAGCAGAATTAACTATTGATCTAGGTTCTCAAGGTAATATACATACAGCTCATGAGATAACTATTTATATCTATCTCATTCTTTATGTAAACGGTTATTTAAATAATGCACAATAGGTTTTTTCAAATGTAGTTTACACTAAGTAGAATCCATGCCCAAGCAGTGTTAAAAAATGTCCCTACATTTTTATTTGTATCTCTTTAATTCATAGTAATTTTGACTGCTACTAACAATGGAAAACACAGTGTTTGCATACTCCATTGTCTTTATGCTAGAGTTGTTTGGATGTTAATCCATAATGCTAGATTGGTTTAATGTTGTTTTCATTGCATCTTACTATGCTTTCAGGAGAATTTCTAATGAGCAAAAATAATTTTACCCTAATTTGCTGTTTTGAGATTGGTTTTTATAAATTTTATTTGTAATTTGAGCATACTGATTACCTCAGACACTTGGAATGTAAATTTCAATTTATTTGACACCATTAGGGCTTGATTTTGAAAAGTGGCTCCCATTTTTTTGCAGGACATTTTTGTGCCCATTTTTGTGTGCACATTTTTGTTTACCCTCAATTATTTACAGGTAAAAATGCCACTCTTTATCTGTCTTGATACCTGCTTGTGCCCCAAAATGATAGCATTTAGACCTATATTAAAAAAGTGGACAATCTAAAGAAAGATAAGGTAGTTGATGTGATATATTGGTGTAATAAAACGTATCTGTGTCACACTGACTTTTACTTGCTGTACTAATAGTAGGCATTAAGGATCAGATTTTTATTAAGGCCCTAACCTGGTATCCATTTTTGGCTGATGCAAATTTGCATTTGGAAAAACAGAGAACAGACTAAGGCCTTTCTGAAAAATCAAGTCCTTAATATCTATCACTGGGATATATGCTACCAGCAGGTAATCCATAAGGTAGATAATATGATTCAAGTGTATTTGTCCAATATAAAGACATAATTTTTTAAAAAATGAGTTATTGTACTGACAATGTTTTCTATATTCCAGCAAATAATGCTCCTTTTAACTTATGTTCAGTGTTCAATTCTGGCATCTTTACTCAGTCGTTAAGCAAAATTCCCACTGACTTCATGGATTGCCATTGACTGACCATGCTGAGATTTAGCCCTTAACAGTAGATTTTAAATTTTTTGCGCTCCAACTTCTCTCAGGTAAAAAATTACCACACTTAAAATAGTGCAGTGTGTTGGTTTAAACATACTTGTTTTAAAAACTTTTAAAAAAAATCTGCATGTTTTCAGATATTTCAAAAGCTCTTTGTTGTTTTAGAATTTAGCAGTTAGAACAAAAACAAATATATTTTGTTTGGGATAGATCAGAGGTTCAAAGAGACTTTGAAAAAATAGACTCGGGATAATTGTGTTATCAGATGCAGACACTGAAGGGAATTGAACATTATCTCTTCTTAGTGTTAGGACTACTGGGTCACTTCCTTAACTCTACAGCTTCATTCGCTGTCAGGCTGAC
>NC_088689.1:25805000-25822500 GCF_028017835.1 Emys orbicularis | reverse complement strand
TACATTTCGTTGTCGGCCAAAATCTGCTTTTAGTTACATTCATGCAATCTCAATGGAGTAGGTGGATTGAAGTAATTGGGGCTACATTTATGTGAATGAAGGCAAGATGAGGCACAGTATGCCTAAAATGAGAGATTCCCTCCCCCCCATTGTCTAAATTATATATTGTTCCTTACATTTAAAGAGAAATATTATAAATTTCAAAGGCTATAAAGACAATGTTTTAATGCCAAGTTTATAACTATTTAATATACATCCATACTTCTTCTTCACAGTGATTTTGTTACCATATTACACTAGGAAATTACAGTGCATTGATCTTTAAGGCTATGGAAGTAAACTGTGAAGGTGACAAATAAATAAGAGCCTTGAAAGCACTTCTTTAGTTTTAAAAAGAGGTAGACCAATCGATCATTAAGTGGCACTATCAGATCTACGGCAGCCTCTGTGATCTTAGAGAACGGTTCACAACAAAACAAGCAAGAGGCTATCTTTATAGCTTTCACTAGTTAAGACAAGAGGATAAAAGTTTAAAAAGGGGATGTGAAATTGTTGTTGAAGTTTACTGAAATCTAAATAAGAGAGAAGATACGGTAGAGTTAAGAAAGTCTACACAACAGCAGCAACAGCAAAGATTGACAATTTCCTTTCTCTTCTTTAAAAAAAAATCTATACATCATATCCTTCAGAGTGGTCCCTAAAATGCAGGCTGGATAACAGGAACAAAAATAAAATTAAAATAAAGTGGACTCATCTTATTCTTTGTGACTTTTCTTGCCTTTCCTCTCTTTTTCCATTCATTTATTTCCTTTATTTTCTTCTGTCACATACTTTCATTCTTATCACTTATCTGCATTCATTTTCCTCCTCTCTTCTCCCTCCCTTGTATTATTTTCTGTTAAACGTTCTTTGTGTCTTGCCCCATCTCTTCCCCTTTTGCCCTGCACCCTTGGTTCCCTTTTCCTGGGTCTCTCCTATGTTTGTCTCCCAAGTGTCCTCCCTTTTCTGAGCTATCAGCCCCATAACTCTTTCACTCCCTTTCACTTTCCCTGGACCATCTACCTAAGTTTCTTTCCTTTCCTTTGCTGTTTCCGCAGGCCATCCGTCCTAGCTCTTCCTTCGTCCCAACCTTTCTGCCTTATTCCCTCCACAGGTCGTCCTCGCCATTACAATGTCTCCTTTCTACCCCAACCTGAGCCCATAGTAGCAGAGGTGGACTTCCAATGGGAAAGGGCCTCTAATTCCCAGTATCCCCCTGCAGCTGCTGCCATACCTCCAAGAGATGAACCTTTCTTTGTGCAGGATTTTGCTGACTCTTCAGAGAAGACTGACAAGATCCAACATGACCATCCTCCTTTCCACATTGTGACCTATTCCGCTAGTCACTTACTCCTCCATCTTCTTTTCCTGTGTCACTGAAACTGAGGTTTCCCACACACTCTCCTCCATCCTCCAATGACCCCATCCCCTCCTGCCTTTTGTCTTACTCACCTCTCCCTCACCGTCTGAGTCTCTTCAGCTTCTTTCTCTGCCCAGTGCAAGCATGCTTTGACCCACCAACCTCTCCAACTGTCACTGTCAGCACTTCAAAACTCATTGAACATGCTGTCTAGAATCATTTCATTGTATTTTGATCCTCTGTTCTCTGTCTCCAATGTGTTTTTCCTTGTCTGCTTTCTACTCCGTCCTCATCTCTCTTGCCCTCTAGTATGCTTTGACATTGTCAGTCATACCCTCCTTGAAATCTTGGCTTCCCTTGGTTGTCCTCACTCTGTCCTCTACCATGTGTTTGCACTGATTCATCTTCCTCTCTAGTCAGTGTCTTCTTTGGTATGTCCATCTCCTCCTCTGTCCACTTCTGGATGGGCATCCTTTAAGGCTCTGTCTGTTCTTGAACTCATTCTTGTCTCCCTCTACACCCCTTCACTAACTGGCCCCTTTAGCCACAAGGCTTCAACTACCATCTTATACCAATGACTTACAAATCTACTACTCAGCTCCTGACTTGTCTCCCTCTCCCCAATTCCATACTTCAGCCTAATTCTTGGACATCTTCTTGCAGATGTTTTACAATCAACTTGAACTTTACATGGCCAAACTGAGCTACTGATTTTCCCTTCCAAGACCTTTCCCCTTCCTATGTTACCATCACCACCACCATCATTCTTCCTGTCACTCAGGCTGTAACTTGAGAGCCATCTTTGACTGTACCTTCTCTGTAGCCTCACACTTCCAGGCTGCATTCAAATCTTGCTACTTCTTCCATCACATCATCCTTGTGAGGGGGGAGGGATAGCTCAGTGGTTTGAGCATTGGCCTGCTAAACCCAGGGTTGTGAGTTCAATCCTTGAGGGGGCCACTTGGGGATCTGGGGCAAAATCAGTACTTGGTCCTGCTAGTGAAGGCAGGGGGCTGGACTCGATGACCTTTCAAGGTCCCTTCCAGTTCTAGGAGATGGGATATCTCCATATAAAAAAAAAAAAAAAAAATCCTTCTATCTGTCCATATCACTAGAATTCTTTTCCAGAGCCTTATCTTCATCTGTCTTGATGACAGCAACCTCCCACTCTTTTGCCTTCCTGACACTTACCTTGTCCTCCTCAGGTCCATTCAAAATGCTTCTGTGAAGATCATCTTCCTTTTCCTGTCATTCTGACCATGTCACCCCTGACAGGCTCTCTCTTTTCCATTGCATCAAATACAAATTCCTTGTCTTTACTTTCAAGCCCTTCTCAACTGAACCCATCAATACTTAATCAGTTTAGGTTATCCCTTTGCTCCCTCCACTGCCTCTGCTATACCAAGAATGTTAGCTTCCACTACATGTTTGTCCGATTATCCCAAAGTCCCCTTCAAGCTTTCTTCCTTGCCACTTCCTACACTTGGAACTCCCTTCTTGAGCTAATCCGTAAAACCGCTACTCCTTTAAATATCCGTCCTTAATTCTATCATGATGCCAATGGTAAATGCCATCTGATAAGGGTTAGACCAGGGATCGGCAACCTTTGGCATACAGCCCACCAAGGTAAGTGCCCTGGCAGGCCGGGCCGGTTTGTTTACTTGCTGTGTCCACAGGTTCGGCTGATCGTGGCTCCCACTGGCTGCGGTTCGCCGTCCCAGGCCAATGGGGGCTACGTAAAGCGGGGCAGGCTGAGGGATGTGCTGGCAGGCCATGTGCCAAAGGTTGCCAATCCCTGGGTTAGATCAAAGGACAATACTGATTTCATTATTATTTCTGTTTTATGTAAAAGAAAAGATTGATCTGAAAGCTGCTAATTGTAAACACAGGTATTCTAAGTGACCACATGTTCCTATCACGGTTTTCCACTGGCTAAAGTAGATCGAGAGGAGGGGGAGCTTTCACCATATTAGCCAAAGAGAAAGGGGAACTCTTGAAGAAGAGCTGCTTATCAAAGCCAAAGAGAGAAGGAGAAGCTTCCTTCTGCTTTTAGCAGAGAGTGAGCAATGCTCCCCCTGCACCTCCTTAACTTTAACCTCTGCTATTATCATTGTCCTCTCTCCACCATTCCTTTCATTGTTTGTTCTGCCACTTGTTGCATCTTTAGTTGTACTGTAAGTCATTTGTGGCAGGGACTGTCTCCTACTGTGCATTTGTACAGGGCCTATAATAGTGAAGCCTTGATCCTGTATACTTATATACAAATAAAATAAAAAGAATGCTAATAATAATAAGTTGCCAATGAACACAAGGGCTTCTCAGGTCTCAGTACTTTCCTATAGCCACCTTGCCACACAATTGGGGTGGGATCCCAGCATGTGTGTTGATCTTCAGGGTCTTTTTGCTTCCCCAAACTTCCACCAGCACCCACAAACTCCATTACTTCTAACCCAGGGGTTTCTTGCTGTAACTCCAATCTCACAATCCTGTATGGCTGCAAAGGAGCATGGGGTTTTGGTGTGTTGCAGCAAGAGACCATGGAAAAAGGTCAAGAAACACTGAGCTAATCTACCACCCTACCAACACTGTTCCCTAGTGTGTTTTCTAGTGTTTTGGCTAGTCTGATTTTAAATATCTCAAGTAGTGGGCCTTACACAACCTCCTTTGAAAGACTGTTTCACAACTCAGTAGATCTCACCATCAAAAAGCTTTTTCTGAAATTTTCCCCTAATTTTTCATTCTTAATTTCATCCCATCCTAGTTACACCCTCTTCTATTACCCTACACAATCACTCTTGTTCCTTGGTTTCCCTTCAAAGTATTCTTTTTATAAATAAGAACATAATAGTCAGACCAATAGTCCATCTAACCCAGTATCCTGTCTTCTGACAGTGGCCAATGCCAGATGGTTCAGAGGGAACAAACAGAACAGGGCAATTATTGAGTGCTCCATCCCCTGTTCTCCAGGCCCAGATTCTGGGAGTCAGAGGTTTAGGGCAGTGGTTCACACAGCAAGCCTCTTTTTTAATATTTAACACCATTTTAAATGCAGGAGGCAAAGGTTTGAGGTGGAGGCTGACAGCTCGCGACCCCCCATGTAAATAACCTCATGACCCCCTGAGGGGTCACAAGCCCTAGTTTGAAAACACCTGGTTTAGGGACACCCAGAACATGGGGTTGCATCCCTGACCATCCTGGCTAATACCCTCCTCCATGAACTTACCTAATTCTTTTTTGAACCCAATTAGACTTTTGGCCTTCACAACATCCCTTGGCAATGAGTTTGACAGGTTGGCTGTGCTTTGTGTGAAGAAGTACTTCCTTTTGTGTGTTTTAAACCTGCTGCCTATTGATTTCATGGGTGACATCTGGTTCCTATGGTACGTGAAGGGGTAACACTTCTTTATTCACTTTCTCCATGCCATTCATGTTTTTATAGAATTCTGTCATATCCCTTCCTCGTCATCTCTTTTACAAGCTGAACAGTCCCATTCTGTTTAACCTCTCCTCATATGGAAGCTTTTCCATATCCCTAATCTTTTTTGTTGCCCTTCTCTTTACTTTTTCCACTTCTAATATAGCTTTTTTGAGTTGAGATGACCAGAATTCAAAGTGTGACCATACCATGGATTTATATAGTGGCATTGTGATATTTACTGTCTTATTCATTATTCTTTCCTAACGGTTCCTAACATTCTATTGGTTTCTTTGACCGCCACTGTACATTGAGCAGATGTTTTCAGAGAACTGTCCACAATGACTCCAAGTGGTAACAGCTAATTTATACCCCATCATTTTGTACATATAGTTGGGACTGTGTTTTTCAATGTGCATTACTTTGCATCTGTCAAAATTGAGTTTCAGCTGACATTTTGATGCTCAGTCACCCAGCTTTGTGATATCCCTTTGTCACTCTTTGCAGCCAGCTTTGGACTTAACTATCTTGAGTAATTTTGTATTGTCTGTAAACTTTGCCACCTCACCGTTTATTCCCTTTTCCAGATCATTCATGAATATGTTGAACAGCACTGGTCTCAGTACAGATTCTTTGGGGACCCTGCTATTTATTTCTCTCTATTGTGAAAACTGACCATTTATTCCTACCCTGTGTTTCCTATATTTTAACCAATTACTGCTCTGTGAGAGTACCTTCACTCTTATCCCATGACTCCTTACTTTGCTTAAGAGTCTTTGGGGAGGGACCTTGTCAAAAGCTTTTCTGAAAGTCCATGTACACTATATCCATTAGATCACCTTGTCCACATGTTTGTTTACTCCCACAAAGAATTCTAATAGATTGGTGAGACATAATTTCCCTTTACAGAAGCTATGTTGATTCTTCCCCAACAAATTGTGTTCACCTATGTGTCTGGCAATTCTGTTCTTTAATATAGTTTCAACCAGTTTGCCTGGTACTGAAGTTAGGCTTACTGGCCATAATTGCCAGGATTGCCTCTGGAGCTTTTTTTTTAAAAATTGGGGTTACATTAGCTATCCAGTCATCTGGTACAGAGGCTGATTTAAGCAACAGGTTACATACTGCAGTTAATAGTTCTGCAGTTTCATATTTGAGTTCCTTCCAAACTCTTGGGTGAATACCATGTGGTTCTGGTGACTTATTACTGTTTAGTTTATCGATTTGTTCCCAAACCTCCTCTATTTTGGGTCAGTTCCTCAGATTTGTCACCTAAAAGGAATGGCGCAGGTATGGGACTCTCCCTCACATCCTCTGCAGTGAAGACTTATGCAGAGAATTCATTTAGCTTCTTCGCAACAGCCTTGCTTATTTGTCATTTAGCCAAGTTATACATGTTTAGCTCTTTTAATCCTTCCTCATAAATCAATTCCTCCTTTACCTTTCTCTAATTTTCTAGCTTATTTAAATTTCTACATGTCTTTTCCAAAATAACTGTCAGTTGCGCAGTAAATTTGTTATCTAGGATGCATAGCCACACCGGCTAATCTGTATACATTCACTTTTTTCCAAGTATGATCTTTACTGGCTTTGTATTGATAGCTATTTTTACATTGTTTAAACTATTTTTTTCCACTGCCCTAACCAGATTTTTTAATGGGTGTATCTTACGCCTTTTCTACTGAGGATTTCAACCATTGGTGGCCAACCACCAGTGCAAATACTAGTGCTACAGCAGGGAAAACCATAAGTTTAGACAGACAAAATCACCGTAAGCCATATTTTTCATGATGCAGCTTGCCCAGATTTCAAGCAGCTTATAGCACTTCATAATAGTTTTGCCTCTCTGAACTAGGGCCTTGTGCCAGCAAAGCTACACTGGTGGCTGGCCATTGATGTCTGTAATTGGGGCAGATCATCCCTATAGACAAAGCTCTAGCTTCAGTATTTATGATTTGTCATTAACGGTATCTTCCATATTTACTAATGGTCCAGCTTTCTCTTTAGGACTTCTATTTTCCTTTATATATTTACTACACACAAAAAACTACATTGAACAAACATTATTAAGGTTGCAAAGTCAAGCATTCAAAAGTTAGGAAATACCAGAATTAAGGTTACCTGTGCCTTATAATACAGTCTTTAATTACATAACAACATACTATTTTTCCACAGGACCCCTACATGATTCAGTGCACAGAATGGACAGTGCTCACTATTAAATATTTAGCAGCTAGTAAGTATTTTGTTTTCTCCTTGATGTTCAATGTGTGGCCCCATCTCTTACTATGCACTATACAAACTTTGTGCTGAAGACAGAATTATTCATTTCCTCATGAGCGCTCATTCCTATAGTATCTGAGTGCTTCACAAATATTAATGAATTTAATTTTACAACACCCTTGTGAGATGAGGAGGTGCTATTATCCTCATTTTGCAGATAGGGAACTGAGGCACTCAGAGATTAAGGTTAAAAGTATTCTGTAATTTTGGGTACCCTATTTGAAATGGCTAGGGCCTGATTTTTCAGGGTACTTAGCATTATAACAGCATTGGGGTGTATTGACCTCACACAGATGAGGGAGGTCCCAGAAAGGTCTTGGAGGCAGGGCTAGCCCTGCCCCTCCAGCCTTGTCACTCATGTATGATGGAGAGGAGGTCTTTAAAATGCAGGAAACTGCAGTCACCTGGGGGACGAGCAAGAGTATCCTAAGCAGTTACAGTTGTGAATGGCCAGCACTTCGTCAAATCCCAGGTTCTCAAGTCAGGCACCTAGAAAATGAGGAGCACACAATTGGTGACTACCTATGAAAAGTTTGTTATAAGTGACTCGGCTAGTATCACATAGGAACTCCGTGACAGAAGAAGGCATAAAATCCAATTCTGCCTTAACCATGAGATCGTTCTTTCTTTTCCTACAATCCCCTGCCTTATTCACTACACACCTTTGAACTTCTGCAACAAATGAAGCCAGGGTCCTACTGACAATAGCCTTCTTCACTACACAGCCTGTGTTCATCCCAAGAACAGGTCCAACCCTGTGCACTGGATCAGGCTGGGGGGGTGTCGTATGGAATAAATAGCAGTATGAATATGTAATTAAAGTCAATATCATTATACATATGCCAAAGGGTTCTTTTAATTAGGGTTCTTTTAATATAGTTTTTGTGTGTATACTTTTCTAGATTTTAAAGAAAGAAATTGAAAAAACAGAAATTTCATCATGTGCTATCATACTGTCACCCAAATGGGTCATCAGTGGGTTGGAAACTTTAGATCCACCACATAGACCTCTGCCACTTGAACTAACAAAGTAACAGATAGTGGCAGTAGGTTGTCATCCTCTATGTGGGATGAGACCCTTTACCAGTGGGTTTCACAGATATTTGCTGACAGCAGAGGAATCTTGCATTCCATTCCAGGCTCTGCAATGGAGTGTGCTCTAGTGATCACAGTTTCTTCTCCCCATCATCCCCTCTCCCCCAAAGTGTGATGCCTTCTTCCCCATCCCTACTAACCTATCCTTGTCCCAGTTCTGTCTTGTCCCCCTTAGATCTTCATCCCAGTCTCATTTTCCTCCCCAAGCCAGACCCAGTCTCCACTCCTCAGGCTTCTAATCCCAATACAAGCCTTCTTGCCCAGAAAGCCCTAGTTTCACCCCTCGGACCCCCTGTTCCAGTCCCAGTCTCCTTGCCCGACTAGTCTAAGTCCCCCATCATCCAGTGCTTCTAGTCTCCCCTAGCTCTTTATCTGATCTCAGACTCCCCCTTCACCTACTGGTTCCCAGTCCCCATCCCCATTTCCCTCCTGGCTGCTTGCCCAGTCAGTCGCAGACCCCAAATCCCACCTCCCGGACCTAGGCCTCCTCTATACTAGAAAATTAAGTTGGCTTAAGTACGTTGCTCAGGGGTGTGAAAAATCCACACTCCTGAGCAGTGTAGTTAAGCTGACTCAACCCATAGCATAGACAGAACTAGGTTGATGAAAGAATTCTTGTGTCAACCTAGCTACCACCTCTCAGGCAGGTGGATTACCTATGCCGACAGGAGAACCCCTCCCATTGGTATCGGTAGTGTGTGCACTGAAGCACAACAGCTAGCAGCTGTGCCACTGTAGAATTTCAAGTGTAGATGTGCCCCTAGTCTCTTTGCCCAGCCAGTCCCAGTATCCCCAACTCCCAGTCCTAATTTCCTTCTTTCCCTCCTTCTCTACCTCCCGGCTCCTTGTTCCAATTTATGCCAATTCCCCCCTCCCCCTGCCCGCATGTACAATTCTTGTCCCCTCTTCATTCAAGTCAGGGAGTTTCTTCCTCCACATTGCCTGGGCCCAGCAAGGGAGGTTTGAGAGCACAGGACGGACAAGCTCCCTGCTGTAGGTTTAGGGGCTCAGATGGAGTATGGCCTACAGCAGCCCAGAACTTCAATTGCAAGGAAGATCCGGCTCAACCCTGAGCTGGAGCATGCCCAGTGCATATGGAATCTTCAGGGAATTTAGCCGCTAAATCTAAGAAATCTCTACTGAGATTGCTCTACTGAGCAAACTGCTGGTTTTCAAAGGGTTACAATTTGGCCAAATTTTGGTGAATTTTCATGGGCATGGCAAAAAGCACATCCCTGACATAAAAGCTATTCTCCTCCCACCCCTGCCAAACTTCAAGTCCCTGGTCCAAAGCATAGGGGTTCTAGAATGTTCAAAGAACAGGTTGCCAGAATATTTTAGTATGTGCAAAATAATGTATTTTTCCATAACCTTGTTCTTAGAAATGGCTACACAATTTTGGCTGAAATTTTCTAGACAAATTCAGACTGAGGCAAGATACACAGAATGGAAACTTTCAGCTCAAATGATTTAAGTTTGCACAGTTATAAGCAGCTGGAACCAGGTTCTTATAATGAGAAGCGTCAGACAACCTTAATAATATGCAGTGCTACCAGCCCTGCCTATAATAAAACCTTTCTCCCCTTTGGCTAGCATTAGCTCACTATGGTCTTTTGTTCATAGATTTTTCTTGCAAGTCTTAACTCTCTCTCTCTCTCTGTGTGTGTCTGTGTGTATAGATATATAAATAGTGGATACAAAAGCTAAGGAAAGGGAACTAGCAAGAAATAGGGGAGGGATTGCCACTCTGCGGGGTGAGAGGATGTAGGACCAGTGGGGGGAAGACAAAAAGAAATGATGGAAAAGAACAGACTACAAAGAAGAGGTCCCACACAGAGGGGACTGGAGCATAGAGTGCCTAACAGTGGGGTTGAGCATACACTGAATAGGAAGGTGAAAAGGAGACCAAAGGTGACAAGGATTTGTTGTATGTGTGTAGGGGCAAATAATAAAATGAAGAGAACAAACATAGGAAACTGAGAATTCCAAAACTATGCTGAGGTGGTAGTCAGGGAGCCCTAAGGAGGAGGTAGAGACAGAAAAAAAATAAATACAAGCAAATGACTTAATATAAGTTTGTTTCAGCTACCAATCCAATCAACTACTATTGTTAACTGGATCAGTAGCCAAAAGAAACTGGGAACTAGAACCTTTCCCTTCTGGATATTTTTAATATTTCTCCAATGTATGAATCCCCTTCATTTGAAAAAAAATATTTGTGCATGTGGGGAAAAACACTTATTGCCAAAAAATAAATCTTTACTTCTTGGATCATAAAGTTGTTCTCTACATAATTTAGGAGCTTCTTTGATGATGCATGTTTGGCTGTGTTTCTTACTCTACAGATACAACAATGGTTAAAATCTTCTGTAATTATAGGATGGCACAGGGCTGACTACTACAAGAGTTAGTACATTTTCATTCTTCTCCAGTCCTAGCGGTTTGTAGCAGATGCCTACTATCATTTCTCTTTTGTTTTTCATTCCTTGTTTTCCTTTCTCAAAGAATTTCATCACTACGTTTACCACAGTTGAATTACAGCTTGGTGGCAATAAAAATACTTTTGACATAATGTGTCAGCACTGGAGGGAGTTCAGGGTAATTTCAGGGTGTCCCTTGAAATGCAGTACTCTAGTCATCCACCCATCTAGCCTTCTAAAAACAGCACAACTGTTTCCAAAATAATGCTTTGGAAAGGAAATTAGTTGATTTTCCGTTGCTTTATAAAAACGTCTGTAGTTCTCTGAAAACACAAGCTATATACTTAATACAGACTCCCTGTTGTATGCCTCTGCCTTATAAAAACAATAAATCCATTTCAAATGATTAATTTCATGATTTTTTAATAATTTATTTTGTAATAGTCTTTTATTCCCTGCTGTTGTTGTGTCATCTGGAACATAAATAAATCTACAACCTGCTCTTTCTTATACCCCATGAGGCATGAACCCTCAGTGCCTGACTTGAATAACTGGGCTGCTCTCTGGGAAGAGCTGCTGCATTGCTACTGTAGCCACTCACATGTATAGGGTGTCCTCTACATATTTCTGCGGAAAGAGATAGAAGGATCCGTTTAGTAGCAGATCCCATGGTCCTGTCCCACCACCTTAGTCTCTGGTAGCTTTGCTACCACCCAGTGTCTCTTTAATCTTGTCCCTCCTTTATGCAGTGGAACCGCAATGTTTCCAGTGGTACTGGACCTTCTTGGCCAGGGAAGGTGGATTTGCTCCAATGTGAATTAAGAAGTCTCTTTCTACACATACTTTCTTTCAAATTAGCCAACGTTTGTATTCTTTCTTCTACTTCCTGCATTTAGTACACTTTGTTGGACAGGCTATTATAAGAATACTACACAAGAGTGACATAAGTTAATTAGAATTACCTCACAACATGGTGATCAATTATTACTATTTGAAATGATGTCTTGAAACTGTGATAACTTGTGGTAATATATAATATACTCATTACAGTCTTGAGGTGGGGATGAAATTAGCCTCTTTGTTTTGTCCACTGCAGTGTAAATTCCTATCTCCTTTAATGTATAATCACTTCTTAAATTTCCCATATCGGCAGGTTGTAATGTTATGCTATGAAAATAAATGTTTAAATGAAATGTACATTTTCATCAGTTTCTTGTTAAAATGCATTTTTCCACCAATAGTATTTTGGGAAATTCACTTCAAAAGCTAAACAAGATTTTCACCTTTTCAAATCATCCTCACTAAAACTAGGCCAAGAACTACTGAATTTTTAAAAATAAATAAATAAATAAATAAATATTTGAATGAGCAATTTGTCTCTACCTTAGGCATGGCAAAAACCAAAACCAAAAAAACCTTCCAAACACAAACCAGCCATAATCCAATAAAGCAATAGCTGCCTAAGTGTGCAGACATTCTGAATCAATAGTTCTGAGAGGTGTGAACTGTGCAATTCATCTCACTGGGGTGATAACTTTGAAATCTAATGTTGCAAATTGCATTTCATGTCAACTATTAAACTTCTATTAACTATTTTACTGTTGATCATTTTAACAGCCAGATAATTTTCCTTCCCCACAGATCCTGCTTCCTAGCAGGTGTCAAAATCCCCAACTATTCCCCACCCATTGGCCAAAACATCCATCTGCTCCTGACAACTTCTATAATACTTGTATGTATTTTCAATACAAAATAGTGCAGCACACTGAAAATTCAAAATTGAGGGGCATCTTAACATTTCATATCATTGAAGTAACAAAGGAAGTACTATAGTGATTATATTATTCAATTTCATATTTAATGCATGATGCATTGGAGTTAACCCACAGAATTCATATGTCTTATTGCAGAATTTATTTAGTTCAAGATTGCCATGGAGTACACAGGGCCTTGACTATAATCTTGTAAACAACCATATTCATGCAATGCACAAACAAAAGCCAAACCAGTGTACATATAGGTGGGAATGATGATTGTTAGCGGATATGGAGTGTAAGATGCTACCCTCTAATGTGTATCCACAGTTCATCCCAGCAGGTAATAGGATGGTGGCCATTTGACATATGTCTTGGTATTAAACAATGCCTAATGTGGGGGTATCCCCTCTATAAGACTTGGCTAATTGTGTCTTCCTGTGGATGGTCAGCCTCACTGACCTTTAAGCCAGACCATCCCACAAACTTTCCTACATAGTCCAGATGCTTGAGCTGTAGGGCAGAAACACACTTGCTGCTGAACCAGCCATACTGATACTAGATTAAAGCACGTTGAGTAGGGTTTAGATACTTCTAACTTCCAGGAAATCCAGAATTTATTTGTGAATTTTGTACAATTCTGCAAATATTGGTCTCACCAACTCACAACATTAGGGGTTTATTAGACCCATCATTCATTATTCTTATGTTCCCAGGTGAAAACTGTAGACTAGATCCCCAGCTGTTGTAAATAGGCGTTGGAGTATCAATGGAGCTATGCCAGTTTACACAAGCTGATAATCTAGCTCCCTGAATCTAAATACCTTTTACTGTCTTTGGCTGGACTAGAGGCTGCAGCCCTATTTCTCTGAGGAACTGGCCACAGTTATTCATGGATTTTTTGCCTCCAAGACAGATTACTGTAATGTTCTTTAACAGGGCTTCCTTGAAGACCACAAGGAAGAGTCTGCTAATGCAGAATATTGACACTCATTTGCTAAGCAGAGTGACCTTATAAGACTATAGGAAGGCAGGCTCACCTGTTTCTTAGAGTGCAACCTATGTTGTTTAATATCAGTTGCAGTTGGCTGGAATGTTGTTGCTATCTCTCCCTAGAGCTGAACTCAAAGAGCAGATAGCAGAGCATTTTCTGTGGCTAGCCTTCATCTATGGAACTTGCTTCCACTCACAGTGAATAGGTGAGCGATTTTTTTTTCAGTGTGTGTGTGGTTAACATAGGGAGACATCTAACATGTATAAATTAATGTATGAATAAACACATTTTTTCTTTTCTTGAGCCAACAATTTCCCAGCAAATGACATTTTTATTAAAATTCTGTGACATGCACAGAAAAACCTCTTAAGGACTGTTCAAGTCCCTTTATACTAAAAAATAAACTTTTAAAGTCCCCTGCACCTCTATTCAAAGAAAATTTAATTGGGGATTCTTCTCAGAGCAGCTCCCAAAAAAAAAAAAAAGTACAGCCACATGTGGTTTAGCAGGATTGGCATTTAAGAGAGCAATATAACTTTGATCAGTTTGTGTGAATTATGTGACTGTAATTATGTAAGCAGTAAGTCCAAATAACAGTAGGAAGATATCCCACTAAGACAAAATATTCTTATGTTTATGCACCAGAGATGGCAAAGGTTGTATTGCTGATTCAGAAAAAGTTTTAATAAAATGTTACTTGATTGAAGAAAATACTTGATACAGGACTCAGTATTTTGTGATAATTGTCTTGAATTTACAGTGAG
Organism: Emys orbicularis; assembly: GCF_028017835.1. Taxonomy (NCBI): domain Eukaryota; kingdom Metazoa; phylum Chordata; order Testudines; family Emydidae; genus Emys; species Emys orbicularis. The sequence continues at coordinate 25,808,376 of NC_088689.1, read as the reverse complement.
TGAGAGATCAGTGTTGTCCAGGACCCAAAGATAGAGGCCCAAAGATGTTACCATAACTCAGTCACTGTTCAACATTAAACAGTTTTAAACAAGGTTCAGGGTTTGGTATACAGAGACTTCAGCCTGCTTAGAACTATGGCAAACCCACCATTAAAAATTCTTTTTAACCTTTTATTAAAGATACAGAAAAGAAGGAAAAACAGTTAAAACTATTTGAAGTGTCAAGTATTAAATAAGGCTTTTATTTTAACAACATCCCTTGTTCCCTTTCCTTTTGGCCTGAGAGAGATTTTAGAAGGAAAATCCCACTTGTTTAACCATCTTTTAGATGGTATTAAAGATGGTAATAACTGTCCTTTTGGAGAAAAGAGAAGAAGTTAGTAGAGATGGGCTGGAGCTGTCTCTCTGTTGTTGTTAAAGTCTGATCCTGTTTCCTAGAAGGCAAAACAAGACAAACACACACAAAGGGGAGAGAAAAGAACAGCAAAGATAGAAAATGCAGCTTCTGTCTCTGGTGTCAGCTCTCACTTGCAACCTCACTGCTGGAGAAACACAGGCACAGCACATGGTCTTATCAGCCACTCTGAGACCTGGCAAACTTGTACAACATTATGTTGTTTAGGGCATTACTTTTAGTTGACTTTTCCTAGTCACAGGTTTACAACAATGTTGCAAAATATACAATCTTGGCTGGCTAATCCAGACTCTTTTTAGATGGAAGGAAAAAGGAGAGGCATAGGAAAGAGAAGAAATGAAGTGGGGAAGGAATAGGATACATTATGTGGGGGGATGAAGTCTCAATACCAGGTGGTATTTGGGATTTAGCTGGAGCTGGTGGAGGTGGCTGTGTCATCTGGATTCCTTTCTCTGGCCTGGTGAGGACATCTCTCAGTATTAGGATTAAGGTTTTAGGTCCCAGGAGATGGTCAGTGTGCCAGGATACTGAAGCTCACTCCAGTAGCCAATTTTTCTCCACAAAGTATCTTTCTTAAAGACCCCAAAAGGGAATTATGGGTGGAATAGCCCATCCCTCATTATTTTATCCACCACTTACCCCTAATATACGACATACCAATTTTGGTTTATTAATTTTTGGTCCTCAATCCCTCTTATTTACCAGTCATGGTCTTAACAAAATCCTTGAGTTATATCAGTAGGCCTTTTTATTGGACTAATTCAGTCTGTCTTCCTTTTCATACCTTTTCCCATCAACATTTGTTATTATAGGTTATTATGATATTTTAGGAACTTTTACTTACTTTTTACAGTTGAGCTCAGAATTACGGTAAATTTATAAACCCAATTATTACAACAGGCTCCACACCAGTTTAGGCATTCAGCAGGAAAACAAGCAAGGAATCTGTTGAATAGAGTGTAAGTCCATTTAACATAATAAGAAATACCCCTAAATGTGGTTTACTCTTAATTTACAATGGCAACACTATATGTGACTGGGTCCACTAGGCAATGCTTAAACCACTTTTTGTGAAATTTTTTGTTGATCTAAAATGCTTTGTGTATTTTTAGGAAATTCCCAAAGAAATTCTAATTTTATCAGAAAGATTTAATGAAGCAAGAAAAGAAAGTTTCACTCACTTCTAGTACAAATACGGACGTAGTATGTTATTAATTATACAATGGCTTAAATAATAAAGAATAAGTCAAAGATTCCATCCTGGGGGCATTATAGTGCAACTAACTCATCTCTCTTAGTATCTGGAGGAATCCTCTGACCATGACAAAGAAGTATGTTCCTTGGGCAAGAGGAGCATCCTCAAAAACAAATTCCTTTCCTATATTTTCGTCATTGATTCAGACTTCCTATTGGCCTCCACTGTCTGTACCCATTGCATTAGTCTTGACCTTGATTTTTTTTTCTTCCTAAACGTCTACGACTGATCTGCCTGTCATCATCCTTTCAACACTGACCATGCATACCAGCACCTAGAACCCACTTCTTTATCTATCCTTTCATCTGTTTTCAACTTTAGTATTTCAACTCCCATTTTTGCATTCCTATACCCTACATGTACAGAATGATGCCACTACCCACCTTCTTACTCATAGAAGGAAGTGGGGCCACATCTGCCCCCTTTAAGCAACTCTACTGGTTACCATTAATTTAAGTATCCCATTTAGAACCGCCTTGTTTTTTAATAAAAACCCACTAACTTACCTTAGAATTCTCAGATAAAGTTCTGCGCTACACTAATGTAAAACTTGGACTAACTCCAGTGACTTCAATGAGTTACTCTGGATTTAAATCTTTTCTCATTTCCAACCTCGTATCTACCCTTTTACACAATTTTGTCACTGTTGATGCAAAATTCCTCTCTTTTGCAGCTTCCTCCTGTATATTTCCTGTTAATTGACTCTCCAATTTTCAGATAGAATCTAAAGACTTATATTTTTCTCTTAGACCCAAACCTCTTCTTCAACCTTTCTTTGCAAGTACACCTCTACCTCGATATAACGCTATCCTCGGGAGCCAAAAAATCTTACCGCGTTATAGGTGAAACCGCGTTATATCGAACTTGCTTTGATCCACCGGAGTGCGTAGTCCCGCCCCCCCGGAGCACTGCTTTACTGCGTTATATCCAAATTCGTGTTATATCAGGTCGCGTTATATTGGGGTAGAGGTGTATTTTAATTTAATAAATAATTTCTCTCACTCCACAAAGTGTTTTGAAGGCTCAATTTGTATAAAAGACATTATACAAAATATAGTGGTATTGCATAGTACTTTATAAAGGAGGTAGTAACGTTTATTGCCCTTTTGCAAACACAGAGCCTGAACCAGCATCCCTTATTGACACTAATAGTCTTTACTCAGGTGAATTGTCTTATAGACTTCAGTGGGACTACTTGTTTGGGTGAGGACTACTTGCATGAGCAGCTCTGTTCTTTTCATGGAAGTCAGAGGAGGGATTAAAATTAATCAATCTGATTTTGGCATGCAAAGACCCAGAGTTTGCCCTTGTTCCAGATTTTAGGAATGTGCAGCAGCAGGAAATGTGGGGGCACCAGCTTTGGGGTCAACAAAAGTGGCAGCATCAGAACTATTACATAACTATAATGAGTTTATCATATGCATCCAACCAGTTCCTGGATATTACTGATGGCTGTATGGTAGAGTACCATGTAAAATGAACCTTGTGCATAAAGGGGCTGATCATACAAGGTGCTGAGTAACTCTTAGAGATTCTGAGTGCCCTCAATTCACACTGAAGTCAGTGGGAGCACTCTGGAAGTGGGCCTCCTCCTGCTTCACCCTCTTCTTCCCTGCCTGTTTCCTTACCTAGTTTAAGCGCAACATAATTTATTAAGTAATTTTGTAGTCAGTTAACATTGTTGCATAAAGCCTCAGAATTCAGTG
>NC_088689.1:25790000-25797500 GCF_028017835.1 Emys orbicularis | reverse complement strand
AAACAGGTCTCTAAAACTACAAGTTTATTTTGTACCAATGTAGAAAGAAAGAAAGAAAGAAAGAAAGAAAGAAAGAAAGAAAGAAAGAAAGAAAGAAAGAAAGATCCAAAACCAGTTTCACTCTCATGGAACCAGTGATGATGTTTCTGGAAAGGAAAGCAGGGTTGAAGTGAAGCATTTGAAATCTATAAATATACACAAATATAGAGTCCTGGGAAAAAAGGCCAGTAATAATAGAAAATAAAATTCTCTGGATTTAATATTTTTGTTCTTCTTTAGTAAGAAAATCAGCATATAAAGGAGAATAGGAAAATTAGTATAACATAACCTGTCACTTTAAAGCTCAGCATGACTACCATCTCCCCATACCTATAGATTCACTCAATGACTCCTCTAGGGATTCTCTTTTAAGCATCATCAGGATAAATGTATTGTTCCTGCTCCATAATTTCAAGTGATTTGTGTCAGAGATTAGCATTCATTCTGAAACAAAATGGGGAACAATTGATATAAAAAGCCAATAAAATGAAATAGACTAATGGGTTAGTTGTAGACAACACCTTGGTGTCCTTACCTCAGTAAACCTACTTGTGTAGCAGTCATTGCCATGTCTCTAATGGGAATACTTGTGTACATACTGGGTATGCACAAATAATTATTTTTAGTGCATTTTGGTATATGGGAATAGAAGGTCAGCCACAAAAATATAATCGGCCATCTGTCTTTAAGCAGAACTTCCTATTGAAATCTCTATGGAGTTCTGCTTAAAGACTGACGATGTGATATATTTGTATTTAATGAATATCGATATCATCATCAACACTTAAATACATTAGACTTGTAATAATTATGTCTCAAAATAATTGTTAGTACTTCTGTAATGCCTTGTATCCAAGGATCTCAATGTGCTGCAAACGTACTAACTAAATAAGGCTCACAGGACCCCTCTGAAATGGATCTGTTGACACACGTTTCACAGGTAGGTAGACTGAAACAACAAGAGGCCAATGACTGTCCAATACTGTGGACACATAGCATGTCAATGACAGAACTGGCAACAGAGTTCAGGACACTCAGTCCCCTCCCTTTACCCTCAGACATTCATTCAGGTTTCAGTGTTCTATCACATTAGTTAATCTTTAAGAGTATATCTCTTCTTGACATAGGCATATACAGTGGTCACCTCTGAAGAGTAAGTGTTTCCCCAACCACACAATAGAATATCAGATACCACAGATATTACTTTTAATTAGAATAGGAAAAAATGGTGGTAACTGTGATATCTGATGGCAAATGTTGACTTATTGGTGTCCAATATATTTCTCACTAATGATAATGAGTAAGATGTACCCAGCAAGACAAATGCCCTCAGTATTTTACATATGAAGCAGTTATACACAAATGACTGTTTTCACAGTATTTAAACTTTTAATATAAAAGGACCATATCTGTGTGAGGAACTCCCACTAATGTGGATGACAATTTGGCATACAAAATGATTGTCCATGAGATGATCCAAATTTTAGTCTCAGCCCGTAGAAATAGAAATGACTGGCTAGATCTCAGAGTTTATCTTTCTGAAAATGCAGGGTGGAGTTCGCATATTAGGAGCAGTACTAGATATTGAACTTGATAGTGTGTATACTTGATAGTAGACAAAAGATCAAGAGTAAAGAACTGAAGTCAAAGCCTGGGGCTGAGCATAGCTTTTCTTGCATTTGCTCCTCCCAGCTTCTTTGGCACCAGGTACAAGAACTAAGAGCAGGGAAACTGTCTTTCCTGTGCTCTTGGTGTTCTGCTGGTGGTGTCAGGGCAGAGTGGAGGAGAAGAAAGCAAGATGACTGGAATGCAGAGGATTGGGCAGCCAGGGGGAGGAAGGGAGAATAGGAGCAGAGGGGGAATGGGAGAGGTGGAAATAAAGGGTCTGTAATCACTAGCACACCATCCCCTCCAGAAGCCTGGACTAGGACTCAGAAATTCTGAGTCTAAACATTCCTCTGCTCTCAAGAAATATTTGTGAAAACTACTGGCAAAGTTGCTGGTTCACACTGAGGATTATACCCTAATAGTGCTACTTGTTACTCAGTTAACTCAAGTAGAAGTCTGTGTTGTAGATGTAAAGGTTCTAGTCCTCCTGATGACCCATTTGGGGATCAAGATGATGGAATTTCTGATTGTCAGTTTGATATTTTTTTAAATGTAGGAAATTATGTTAAAAACACCAAAAAGAACCCCAAAACAACGATATGTTAAAAAATGTTAAAGGTGTAAAGTCAAGCACTCAAAGGTTAAGAACTACCAAAATAAAGTTTGTCTGTGCCAGCTCAACTTGCTTCCCCCCTCCCCCCCCATGTGTATGCATTATGATACAATGTTTAATTACATGATCACATACTATTTTTTCAATAGAACCCTAGCCTCTTTCAGTACACAGACTAGATGGTGATCAGTGACTGAATCAGGATTGTATAGTAATGAGACTGTTGTCTGTAACATCTCTGCTTCATTTGTTGAAGTTGGAAAATGTGTTGTGACTGAGGGAGGGGCTTGCAAGAAGAGAAACATTGGTCCTGTGATTAAGTCAGTTAACTGTCACCCTGAAGAAATGGTTTCTATTCCTGCCTCTGTCACAGAGTTCGTAGGTGATGGTGGGCAAGTCATTTAAACCATACTTTTCATAGGTGGTCATATACTCTTCATTTTCTGGGTGCCCAAGACACATGGGGCCTGCTTTGAAGAAGTGCTGAGCACTGACACTGCGATTGAAGTCAGTGGGAACTGTGCTTTGAACATATAAAGTGCTATAAAAATGCTAAGTATAGTGAAAAATCAGGCCCTAGGCATCTCAAATAGGATACCCAAGATTAGTGGACACTTTTGACAATTTTGGCCTTAGTGTCTCTTTTCCTCAGTTCCCTGTCTACGAAATGGGGGTAATAATATCAGCTCACAAGGGTGTTGCGGAGATAAATTCATTAATGTTTGTGAAGCATGCTGATGAGTGTCATAAAAGCCAATAAGGAAATTAATAGTTTCAGGGCCGTAGCAACAAAGAACGTGGCCCCCTCTGAACGGTGGCCCCCTCCGAACATATGTCCGGGCGGGGCCCCTTACAATGCAGAAACTGGAATGCAGTATTTATTTTGCCACTTTTAGGGGCCCCCTTCCTTGCGGGGCCCCCTCCGGTCGGAGGGTACGGAGGGCGCTCGCTACGCCTCTGAATAGTTTTGTACTCAGTGCAAGTTTGTAATGACACACAGTGTAAAAGACAGGGGTCTACTCATTGAATAATGAGAATAAAAGAAATATTTATTCAGCAAGTGCTATCCATCTTGGCCACTTGGCCATAGGAGTCAGGGGTCCTATGGAAATGTGTATGTGATCATGTAATTAAAGACTATCGTAATGCATATACACAAATGTATTGAATTAAAGTTGCAGAGGTATTTCCTAACTTTTGATTAGCTGACTTCACAGTCTTAACCCTCTTTTAATTTAGGTGTTTTGCATGTAATTTACAGATATATATTAGTGAAAGTCATAATAATTTTCAAATGCTTCTGCTGTTTTATGTTTTAGGATATTTAAAAGTAAATTTACTATTTCAAATGAAATAAGAATGGGAGTCAATGACATTTTTCCTCCAAACCCTATAATTGTGATTTCCCAGTTGTTTAACTCGAGGAAGTTCTTAAATTAAAAAACCCAAAGAAACACATTAATAATACTGATTAATTGATTAAGCTTTCCCTATAAATCTAGAGATACCAACTTTCAAAGTGTCCACTATGAGGCTAAATTACTTCACTGTTGTTCTAGTTTGGCATTTATGGTAATTTGTCAAGCTCATATGCAGTAATGGATTGACTCATATAACTAGAGCTATAATTGCAGTTGTTAGGTAGGCCTTCTTTATCTTAGCCTGTCTGAGTCTCCCATTCCTGCATGATTTCTTGCTGTGCTGAAGCCATGTGTGTCTTGTTTTGTTTTAATACATTACTGACCCAGGGTCTCAGGTTACTGGGGTTCCTGTCATACATTTAGTTCCACTCTCATAAAGCATTGCACAAAAATGCTGTAACAAGGTAACAATCATTGCTCAATATACTAAGTATAAATGACACAGTGTAAAACTTGACTGCAGGAGAAGAGGGTGGGGGGAAGGTAGTCAGTGAAAATAGAATACACTAAGCCATTACTGTAAGGTTGTCTGTGTTATAAGGGCTCCTACAGTGGTGTGCTGTTTGTCTGCTACATCTTATTTACCATTATAACCTCAATATTCGTTGTCTCTTTACAACATATACTTCGCTATATAGGCACATCATGTTTGAGTAGTCAGAAGAGTCTTCTTAAGAAAGTGATATGAGCATAGTTCTCTATTTTAACTAAGAATATAACAATATTTGACCTAATACCTTTATTGAGATACTGCAGAAGCCAAACAGCATCCTTTAAATTGTATTGGATAGAAACATAGTCAAAATTGATAAATAAATAAAACGTACATTGCACTAAACAAATTACTTAAATGTCCTTTTATTATGTGATGGCATCATCTTGACACTTAACTCTCTTTAGAAAGTGTCTGAGTATAACAACAGATGCTTTGTAAACTTATCTTTTAATCTTTGAAAAACTTACATAATTCAAGAAGTTAACAGGTTGTTCACTTAATAGGGATAATCCATACACGATTTTTTTTAATAACTTGCTGGAAGGGGAAAAAAGCAGTCTTGACTAATATGAAGCATATTTTGCAATTATTATGGGAAAGAATTTTTCAGGTAGGAGGTGAAGAGACAATTTGGGAATTTTTGTTAGCTAAAATACTGCATATTAAACATGAATTGTGATTTTCCATCTGGCCCTACTGGTTAGGAAGCTGCAGTTGGGCATGATCTTCACTGTCAATCAACAGTCCCCAACTGCGAGATGCAAGCCTCATGACGAAGCCCACCCCAACTCATTAAACCAAAGCAAACTGTATGAAGTGCGCCTCTGTGTGATTTTAATATTTGGTGCATGTGACAGGATCATTTTAGTGATTTGCAGGATTTATCTCCTCTTAAAAGTACTGCCTAAGGCTACTCTAATTGGTAGGAAAGCAAATTCCCCCTTCTCCTCCTGTCACTCTTTGTTTTATTTACTGAGAACTGCCGAAACCTATTTACACAATAATGAGGATAAATCACTGTGATGCTTTCAACACAAAGAGAAATGTTGCGTGAGTTGAAAGCTGTACAATTAAAACTAAATTCCAAATATTTCTGAAGTGGTGGCTGCAGCTAGCAATACTGAAATAAAAGTAAGACAAATGATAGGATTTTATATTGCAGCTCGTGGAAGCAGACAGTTAAAATCAAAATTCTTTTATGATGGACAATTTCATTCAAAACTACAATTAAGGAAATGTATGTAAAAGTTCCTCTCAGTGGTCCAAATGTTCCCTCCAGAAGTGTACATGCAGAGGTCCTCAATGTGCAGATCTTCCCCCATTCCACATGGAAAGGGAGCTCTGGTGCCTTCACAACAATGGGCTCCTCCTCAGCCCGGGATGAAGTGGAGCCAACTCCACCTTCTAGGCTGCATGTGAGGAAAAGGATAGAGCTAGGGCAAGCATGAAGGATTAATGGACCAGTGAATTAGGGATGCATATTACTTCTATGGGGCTGAAGGTGAACAGTCTGGGAAAGGTACTATAAGCTGAGAGCAACCAGTGCCAGGGGCCAAAGCTGGTGCGTGGGCAGTGTCTGTGCATGGCTGGCATCTCCCTCTCCTGAATCCCAAAGGTATAGAGACAGCTTCTCTGTGGGAAACAGCCTTGTAACCCCCGACCCCCACCAGGATGCTTGGGGGAAAACATCTCAGAGATTTCTGCACAAGATTTTTCCTCACACAGTTTTTAATCACGAGAGGGGACAATCTGGTGCAGTATTTGTAATAAAAGATAAAATGATTAATCATCTAGGGCCTGATACTGCCCACAGAAGTAAGCTGTTTGGAGCAGGGACTGTGTCTTCAGAGGTGTCTGTATAGCACTAACCACATTTTGGGCACAGCTGCAATATAATAAATCTCCTGCAGCTCTTGAATAAAGAGTCATGAATTTTGCTATAGTGATCATGCCACTGCTGATACATGTTTTAAGTCACAAACAGATGTCAAATTCCCCTACAGAAACTTTTGACTAAGGACATGTCCCATTTAGAGAAATTTGCTCTGTTGTAACTGCAGTGATGCATCTAGACTGATCCAAGCATGTAGTGGTGACATAGTGCAAGTTTCACTGGTTAAAGTGCCGTTTAGCATGGTGCAGTATGTCCATCTCCCTCAGGCCGACAAGTCTTTAGGTCTAATGAAAAGACCATACTGTTGAAACTGAGAAAATACCCTAAACATACTTTAGCTGCATGAAAAGAAAAACCCATTTATTTTTATGGCAGACTTGTTTTGTATTCCTGTATGTAAGATTCACAGATAGATTGCAACTCAATTAAAAAAAATCCTAAGTCCTTCAAAACATGCATGCGGGAAGAAAAAAAGTTTTGGCAGTTTTAAAAAAACATTGGCATCTTTATTGTATCAATCATCTTTTTTATTTTAGCCTCAAATCATGTGCCTAAAAATTATTATGGAACAGATATTTTCTGTGATTAAGCATAGTATAAAATACCAGTGAATATAACAATAAATGGGCAATACAAAATGTTATCTCATGTTGGGACCAGGCTTTTTAATTGTCAGTGTTTGCAGTGTTGTGGTAGCCATGTTGGTCTCAGGCTACGAAAGAGACAAGTTGTGTGAGGTAATGTCTTTTATTGGACCAACGTGTGCTGGTGGAAGGGACAAGCTTCTTCCTCATATCTGGGGAAGGTAATTAGAGTGTACAAGCTCTGTCTGAGCACAGAACTCCACTCAGTGAAATCAGTGGCGAATCCTTTTGCACAGAAGGTTTCAAGGATTTAGTTTAAATGGATCAGTAAACTATTTATATAATCTTACCTCTTGCGAAGTCCAAAGTCAGCATGAAGATCATAAAGGAAACTATGAGCCAAATTAGTTGCTTGCAAAGTGGATGCAGTGCCACTGATTCTAGTGGAACTGCACTTGATTACACTATCAGGTTGACATTTATTCTACCAACATAAAGTGTAAATAGTTAGGTTCTGTGGTCTTGATCCTGTCTTCACTGAAGTCAATGGCAAAACTCCCATTGACTTCAATGGTGCAGGCTCAGACTCTATATGGGCAGAGTGCAGAAAGGCTACATTCATTGCCACCAACTGCAGGAGTAGGATGAAGGCTGCCACTCAGCAGCCTCCCCCATTAATCTGGTACTTCAGCCTGTGGCAGATATCACAGCTACAAGCCCTCTGTGTTGATTCCACAGTGATATGGGGATCTGTATGGCTGTAGATCCATGGTCCACGCCCAAAATAACCTTCAACACCAGCCTCACATAGGCTAATGGGGAAACCAGTTCTCTGGCATTCAGTG
>NC_088689.1:25760000-25767500 GCF_028017835.1 Emys orbicularis | reverse complement strand
CAAAGTTTGAAAAACTACCTTAACATGAACCCAAAGCCAGTATCCTACTTTTTCCCGACTCCAGGATTCGGTTCCCAAGAGTATAAGGCTTTTTCTGTGGAAAAGCAGCCAGCTCTATCCTCTCTGCTCTAGGGACTGCCTGCTAGGATGCAGGATTCTTGTTGGCCAGCCAAGGGAAAGTAGGCAGCTTTCTCCTCTGCACTGAGCTAAGGGAATGGCCTCCCTGGGAACAGGGTTTTTCTTGTCCTTGTGTCACTTTCCCTGGAAGTTCTTCTCTTATGCCACCTGAGCTCCCAGGGCTCTTCTGAGCTACAGTTACAAACTGTCATTTGAGTCATGCAGTCCCACCATAAAGCTGAGATACAAACATTGGTTATGTTGCATCCCAGTGCTGTTTCTTCTGAATTTAGCTCAGCGTTCAGGTTTGTTCGGGTGGACTTGAATGTTTATGGTTCAGACAAGCGTGGCTTTCTACCCAAACCACTGAGTAAATATTCGATTCATTTGTTCAGTAAAAGATTGCTTAATATACTTTTGTAGTTGTACATGGGTTCCCCATAGAAACAATTCTTCAGTGTAAAAAAATTCACATGTAATTAATAAATAATAATACTTTGCACTTCTGGAGCACCTTTCAACTGAGGATTTCAAAGTAATTTACAAACTTTAATTCAATAAGCCTCACAACACCCATTTGACATTGGAAAACAGGATCAGATTCTCCTTTTCAGTCTGACTCCTTTGTGGCACTAAGAGGCTGTGAAGCTGACATCTCCCTAGACCAGTGGTTTTCAACCTTTTTTTCATTTGCGGACATCTAAAAAATTTCAAATAGAGGTGCAGACCACTTTGGAAATTCAACCTGTGGTCCACAGAACCTTCCCATAGAAGTCTTAGCCTGAAAACTAACTGCACAGAATTCAACTATAAATGTTGCACATGCTCAGCATGGCATTTGATGCAGCGTGAGAAAGGCGCTAAACTGTGGGTTTCTATGGTAATGACAACACTTCTGGGTTTTGACTTATAGGTGGGGGTATTCACATATTTTTGATTGATCAGAAAAACAGAATGTCTTTTCTGGGATCTGAAACTTTATTTTCATAGTCACCTTTTGCAGACATAGTTTACAGACCTCCAGGGGTCCACAGACCACAGATTGAAAACCACTGCCCTAGACAGTAATTTTCCCAATGTGGGGCGTGCCCAGCTGAGGTGGAGCCAGTTTTACTGGATCCTATGCCACTCCACGCAGCTGCCCATATAGGAGGGGACTTGGAAGGGGGGATAGGATGTGACCAGACCACTATTATGCTCTGACTGTTCTCTAGCCCCTGGGTACCATAGCCAGGCAGAGTACTTTAGAGCAGCCCCTACATGCAGCCAGCTTCAGGCTCAGGGAACTGCAGCCATTCATTATAGCTTCCCCCACCACCACCACATCTATGCCCAGCAAATATTAGTTCAGCTGAGAAGCTAGACCATAGAGATCATATCAACTACCATTGAAATGTAGCCACCTCTGGGGTGAAAGCCAGCAGCTGATCACAACAACACTACACAAGAATTCAGGAGAGGAAGTGAAGAATACAATATCCAATTGAAATTGCAGCAGGGATTGCTTTAGGCACAATGTAATTACACGTGCTGAAATTTGGCTGGGAAAAAAGGTTTAATACTCCTTCTTCAGTAATATAGAATCTTTAGTGAGTACAAGGAATCAGTGCTAGAGCAGACTGGAAAATGGAGGGAGAGGGGACTTAGCAAAATTTCTCTTCCATTTAATGTCAAAATTCCCATTACTGTTGAAAATTTGCTAACCAGCTCTAGAGATTATCCCATTTATATGTCTCATCGGAGAGATGGCTTCTTCAGCAGTACAGTGCCCACTAACAACATACTGGGGCTTTTGTTCAGGATTAACTCAGAGGCAACTGGCAAGAGTTCTAACTACTGAATTACCAACACCCTTTCTACAGTACCTGAGTATTCCTTAGAGTTCTCCCATCCAGCTATTGCCACAGCCCAGGGGTTCACACATGACATGACAACGGTACAGCTTCAGGCACATGTTTTATCAATTGGAGTCTGACCCTTCAGGTTTGAAGTTCTAAAGGAGGAAAGAGTGGAGAGCTAAGCTCTTATCAGGGATATTACTTGCACTTGAACATTTATCTAAAGAGTATCCAGGTACTATGGTGACGGATACTTTATAATTAAGAGTAACATTAATAAATAATATTTTTTTGTATTCTGAATAAAATTCCTAAAGATCCTGTTAAGCTCAATATTAAAAATATGTTTACTTGACCACCAGAGAAGATGTTTTGCTGTTATAAACTATGAAAATATCACAATGTTAAGAAAATAGTAAGGGCTAGGTTGTGATCAGCCTTTAAGCCTCTGTACTAGGGAAGGGCTTTTCCCTCACCTTGGACAGCCTGTGTGAGGTCTATGCAGGAGCTGCTCCAAAGCGGCTACCTGCTTCCCAGAGCAACTTGCTGAAAACAAGGAAGGAAGGGCAGTAGGTGGAACCATAACTTTGCTGCCCCAAAAACTGCATGGAGGTGGAATGAGGGTATATGCTTGATTCATTATAAGGGTGTCACAAATTGTTTCTTTCCTCTTTTCCCACCTTTCCATACAGTTGTTTGCCCTAGGAAACATTTTACCTCTCAGAGTTCCCCCTGAGCAATCCTGCTCTACACAGCCCACAGCGCAGGAAGGTGACTAAATGGCACCGTTTAACCCTATACAATTATCTTTTAATATGCTGAATAGTTTAGAAGCTGGACTACATATTGCCCTGGGCATGGTCACTCTTTTTTTTACAGTTTTAAGGTCATTATAGTGACCAGTCAGAGTGCAGGACTTAATACTCAGTGTTCCATTGTACTTTAACAATAATGACCAATGGGAATGACTTTTCCTGACATTTAAGCCCAATGCAAATCCCACTGAAGTCAATGGGAGCTGGATCATACCTCTTTTGAGCAGCCAGAGAAGTCTTCAACCAGAGGCAAAGCCAAGAGTCCTTAACGAGACTGATCATTAATTGACAGGAAATTTCCAACTCGGAGGTCATTAGTGCTAATATAAGCTGTGAAAACATAAAACACGTTAAGAAAAAAAAAAGGGGGGGGCAGATCCTCAGCTAGTATAAATCACCATCATTGATGTGATTGAATCATTGAAGTCAATTGTGCTACACCGATTTACAGGTCCTGAGGATCTGGCCCAGAGTCATTACATTTTCAAGTGTTGAAGATGTAAAAATTGAAGCGCATGTTGCCATGGATATGGTGTTCTGATTACAGCAGTGATCTTTTCTAGTTCTTAAAGACCAGTACAGTAACCAATAAGAAAGTAAGATGTCCTTCCCAATATTTTGTAAGGTTTACTTATTTAAGAATTTATTACACATTTTTCTCTTTTGATATCCCTAACAAACTTCAATTTTGTATTTTTAGATTCTTTCTAAAGTTTTTTCTCAAGTGCAATCAGAACTGTTTGAAGAATGCAGGCAACCCACGAGATATGCGAAGATTCCAGGTACAGAGTTTTAAAAAAGAAATAAGGATATATTCAAGATTAATTCATAAATTCCAAATAACTTACCATTATATTTTTTTCTGAAAGAGTGTTGTCTTTTTTATTTAATACAGTTAGTTTCAGAACTGTATACCTTTTAAAAATGATATATAAAACTTTTAAAAATATTTGCCTACTTTAAATGCATGTTCTTAGGAGTTGTCAAGTTCACGAGCAGACCATGATGGATTGTTCTGAAGCAAGTGGGAATCACCAGTGAAAATATTGCTGTTGTTTTTTCTCATATTAAAATCTTTACTGTGTTACTGGGTTGCTAAGAGCAGTAGAGAAGTTTTTACACATGTATGATGAGTAGCACCAACTAAGTATTAGATATTAGAAAATCAGCCATGGTATTCAATGAATTTTGGATCACCGTTCTAGTTTTCACATTCAGATATAACTCTGATAGTTGTGGTACAACCCACATATTTTTATTCCAACTGTTTTAGAATCAAATTATTTTAATACTTGAATTTCTCCCTACAGCTATTGAAATATCCTGTGGTGAATCATAACCACTACAGAAGGGTATCTGACTGGACAGTTGCTGAAAATAATTTCCCCCAAATTTTGGCTGATTGGAAATGGTTATTAAGAAATACATGATTTTTACTTCAAATTACTTTCAACATGATTCATATTTGCAATTAATAACCTAGGCATTGAGATGTTCAGAACTTTTTCTGAGAAGCACAACTTGTGGTTAAAGCTTATAGGAAGGCATGTGACATCTGTTTTCACACACAGCCAACCTACTGGTGAAGCCAGAATGCTTGAGCCAGCCAACAGTACAGCTCTGTAGCTGGAAAAAAATGTTTCTTCAAAACAATCCAGCCAAACCTCCATTTTTCATGAATCTCAGCTTCACAGGGCATTGGTGATATTGATCCATCTGAACAGAGCAGAAGGTCAAACCTGGAATGAGTGGAAATGTCCTCTTTGTCTCACCGATGACTAAATGAAGCATCAGTCATGAGTGATCTTGTGGTTGACAAAGGAGCCAGTAGTCACTAGAAAGACTTCCCCAGGTCTCTTTAGTTAATCTCCCTGCCTCTCAGAAGGTTTAACTGGACTTAACAGAATGTCAGGTCTTGAACAATATTTTCAACTGGTTTCACTATCTCAGCACCTTTCTTTAGGTGCACTGCAGGAATGAGCCAATAAAACAACATAGTATGTCTACTTTCTTTTGCTGAACTACACTATTTTCCCTTGGTGACTGACCTATATATAGATGACAGAGCAAAGATAGTTGTCTTTTTTTTATATACACCTTCCCCTGTCTTTCAATATATCATGGCCTAGGAATCTAAAAAAAATAAATAAAAATTATTCTTTGCTGAGAATCACATTTTATCTGCTTTGCATAGTCTGCAGGTTATTTCTTTAAGTCGCACTTAGCTCATTAAAAGTGAAAAGCACATAGCCCAGTGACATGGCAATAGGATTGCAACATAGGATATCTGTGTTAAGGTGCAGCTTCAGGACTCCCCACAATGGATGTTGAGGAGCAGTGATACAGTCTGTCTCTGTGGAGGAGAGTGCATGCAGAAGCACAGCATATTTCTACAGAACTACCTTCAGGCTGGTCCAATGGGTGATACAAATGGCTGCCTCCAAAACACAAAAATAGGAAAGAATTTACATCAGATGCCTTGCGCCCACTATGTGCAAAAGGGGAAGGAGTTACAGCGTAGTTCTTACTCTCCTGATTTCTCATTCATTATATATCTGTATATATGGACTGTAAGTATTCTGAATGTCATTTTTCAGTGAGATTTTACATCCAGAGCAAACCAAACAAAAAGTAAAAGTCTGGCAAGTTTGTGTACTAGTTTTTACCATCATCACTAGTATGGTTGGATGAGGCATGGCTAATATTGACCCAACTCTGCCATTGTTTCAGAAAACTCTTCTAATCTTAACTATACTGAAAATACTACAGTGATTCCTTCAGTCAGAAAATCTGGACCCCAACCCACAATGACCATGGTGGAGAACTGAAATTAAACTTAAACTTATATCTGAGGTATTCAAAGTATTTTGGAAAGAAAATCAACCTACGGAGCCACATCACAAACACACACACACAAACCTTCAAACAAAATGCTTCTATTTCCTCTTTCACTTGTGTATTATGGGGTATCATTTCGGGATGAATTTCACAAATCGATTGTGTAGGTGTTTTTGTCAGCAAGGTTGTGCATTTTGGTTATGTTCCTTTTCCAATTTCTACTAAGAAGCAGCTGGAAGCCAAAGAAGGCCCTATCCATCATCTCTTCTATGGCCGGACTCTGAACCTGGACACAAGAATAGGAGCCTTTCACTCAAAAATAAAGGAGGAAATTCCATTGACATACCAGGGTCAATCACCATCCAAATGAACTTGAGAAGGGATACTTTTCATGGATTGAAAACACTTTCACTATTCATATTCAACTCAGTCTTTTCAGATGCAAAAAAGTTCATTATCAGACATTAAATGTAATTGTAAAACTGACCTGGAGATCATTTACTGAAGAGGAATGGGGAGTTACAAGGGTTTCTGATTTATTAAGCTTTTTTTTTTCTGATTTGGAATCCTCAGAACCCTTCATTTGGAGACAGTCTCAAGTGAACAATTTTTAATTAGATAAACTATCTAATCAATATATCAACAGATCAATCAAAACAGCAGCTTTTAAAATGAGTGGCTAGAGGGGTGATTCTGAAACTAATGGCTAGAAGAATATTTCCCTGAATTGAATTCATTTGTTAGGATAATAGGAGATTAAACTCTAATTAGTGCAGCAGGTTTTGAAGAGAAACAATTGAGATTTAAAAATTCACCAGTGTTAGCCAAAAAAAAAAAAAAGTTAACTATGATTATATCTATTTAAAGCAGAAAGTAATGGACTTGTCTACAACATATAAATTTCTAAAAATCTGCAGTTTTTTAAAATGTATTTGTTTTCTTTTTCAGGTTGTTGTATCAACAACAGTCAATGTGGATGGCCACGTTCTGGCTGTCTCAGACAACATGTTTGTACACAACAATTCCAAACATGGAAGGCGGGCTCGCCGCCTTGACCCCTCAGAAGGTACGGCCCCTTCTTATCTGGAAAATGGTAGGCACACATTTACATGTCTTTTTTTATTTGCAATGCTTTTTTGCACCATATTTTATGTTGATACACTACTACATTTACTTTTACATGATTTCTTCTCTCTTCACATTGATCAAACAGCCCGTTAGTATTTCTGACTCCATGTCAAACAAAATACAGCCCTCCTGATTTGCTTTTGACTTCCTTTCCTTTATTTAGTCCATAAAGTTCTGCAGTCACAACCAATTTTTCATCCCCTTTAATTCTTTTTTGTTTGTTTGTTTAAAAGCCTTGTTTTGCTTGCAGCTTTTTCTTGCTGTTTAATTTTATTTTATTTTATTTTGGCTTGTCATAATCCTCGATCCAGAGGTACAGTCTCAGGTTATGTATGCAAGTTTAAATGGATGGTAAAAACATGACCAAATCTGTAAGGAATTTACTGTGAGGTCAATTTCCTGTTGCTGGGCCCTACTGCTACAGATTAAAGCAGTAGAATTTTTGTATGAGAAAAACAGTATAACATGTTTTTCTTCTAGTTGATTAACTTCTTGCCTGATCTGCTAAAATAAAGTAATTTGTGGGGAAAAGAACAGTGGAAAGTGTCCCCAACAATCCCTAAACTCTGAAATACTTTATTTTTGCAGCCCATCAACCTCTGAATCTTGCACATCCATACACATACATACACTCTCACATAAAGTAAATGACCAAAAGACATATCTATATGCAAATGTCACTTTTTACATACCATAACATCCCCTCACACAACCCTGGATAATTACTATTAAGTAATGCACTTTCTTATACAATAAAATGGTTA
>NC_088689.1:25742500-25755000 GCF_028017835.1 Emys orbicularis | reverse complement strand
TATCAAGCCATTTTTTTCTTGCTCACTAGTATTCTGCTGCTTGGCCTTTGCTTTATAAAACATTTAATAGTTTGCTTTAAATACATCAACATACTGATATATGATTGCCCTTTGTAT
Source organism: Emys orbicularis (assembly GCF_028017835.1). Classification (NCBI taxonomy): domain Eukaryota; kingdom Metazoa; phylum Chordata; order Testudines; family Emydidae; genus Emys; species Emys orbicularis. Next base: position 25,754,883 of record NC_088689.1, on the reverse strand, counting down.
GCCTCCTAGAGAAATCATGCACTTTCTTCCTACTGTGCTTTGCTTGGTTTGCCATTGGCAAAGAGCGCTAATGTCAGAAAAGAAGGGATACTTAGGTCTTGATTTTCTATCTTGTACAAGCAGCTACTCCGTGCATAAAGGCCATCAGTCCTAGTGAAGGCTGGACTACTGGTGGGGCCACAGTCATCATAATTGGAGACAACTTCTTTGATGGCTTGCAAGTTGTATTTGGAACTATGTTGGTCTGGAGTGAGGTAAGCTATCTAAATTGGTGGGCTTTGAACTGTAACATTTTTTCATGAATGATTTTAACAAGCTGTCAATAGTCTATTGACATGAGGTATCATGAGATTTTATTTCAAAGTGCCTTTTTAACCATGAATTCTTATGTGGCAATAGACTGACTATAGAGAAATATACTTGAGGCACATCATGGCCCTCTAGTGGAAGACATGCTATAGGAGGTCTCACAATACAATTAAACAATTAGTGTTAAAAATTACTAGAAGCGGACTTAAGGAGACATATGGAGGCAATTTTCATATGAATGATGCCCTGTGGCCTTTCCTGCAAACTAAAACCAAGGCTCATTTGCAGATATTTCCCTTAAAAAACACTATAGAACCCTGAACTTGTATGTGACAGCAAAAAGGTAGAGTTTGGGGATGATGGTCCAATTTAAACTCATTTTAGTAATTATATCCAACTGGCAAGCATGAGTCTTATCACTACCATCATGATTTAAACTATGTTTACTGTATGATTTTTATAGCTGATAACACCCCATGCCATCAGAGTTCAAACCCCACCACGGCACATTCCTGGAGTTGTTGAAGTAACTCTCTCCTACAAATCCAAGCAGTTCTGTAAAGGTGCTCCTGGACGATTTGTCTACACTGGTAAGTGTAAAGTTCAGAGTAATATCTCCCCTCTCTTACAGATACAGATTAGATTAGAATATAACAGTGGTACATTCACAATATTGGGTCTGTCAGCATTTACAGAGTGGTTGACTAATAGTGGACAAAGCTCAGAATAACTCAGAAGCTCAGATCAGGGAAGCACCCAAAAGCTCCAATGCCTATCTGAACTGCTTCAGTCTGGAAAATTGGTCTTGATATCTTGAGATCAAGCTCTCTGTCACAAGATGCCTGATACTTCCAGATTCCAGTTTTATATATAGATATCAACAGCATTTCCCACTCTGTTCCAGCCAGAAACAGGAAGTGAAGAAGTACTCAGCAGCGAACAATACTTTTTTAGAAAAGTTCTCCAAACTTTTTTGAACCTCAGTAATGGTTCAGTTAAAGTTTAGGGCAATGGTTCAGGTATTTCTTATTATATCCAAACCACTTCATCCATCCCTATTAATAACTTGGCTGTAAAAATTCTCTCAGAGATGAAACTTGGCACAAAAAGTTTGCAGCCTGGAAGTCATTTGTTTAAACCAAATTTCTCTTAAACATGTTTGATTTTAAGTTTCAAGAGCACAAGGAAAAAATTGAAGTTTTGTGGTTACAAATGTTTCTGAACTCAAAAGAATTCATCTTTTAAATGAAACATTTCTGGCTTTTTGTCTAAAATATGGACTAAGTTCTTTTGGCATTTAAAAAAATGAATCCAACTAAGATATTGAGATGAAAAAAGCTGATATTCACATGAATGGTAATCACATTCATAATTTTTTTAAGTTAATGATTTGACGTAGTAGGTCCATAATACACACATGCTTACTATTGCAAATATTCATGTGTGTATTATGAATTGTTCTGTTGTGTCACACACGTCTTTAAAAATAAACATCAAAGCGTTCTTAAATGTTTATTTGATAAATTGATAGAATGTAGTGACTCTGGGAGAGATTTTAGGCCCAGATCCTCCAATGTATTTAGGCACCTAAGTCCCATAGATATGGGCTGAAGTGGGACTTAATTGATGACTAAGGGCGTTAAGGGAGTGCCTAAAAAACCTTTGAGGATCTGGGCCTTAAAGCCTACTCAGTAAATAATGTGCTTTTCATAAAAACACTTTAGATTGGTATTTTCCCCATAGGCTGTAACTGTTTCTGTCTAATTGTTTTGCTCTTGCTGGAAAAAATGTGTATTTGGGGTACTTTTGAAAACTATGAGCAGATTATTGAGACTTTTAAAAACAATTATTGTTTTAGGAATCCAAGCCTGTTCACACTGAAGTCAATAGGAGTTTTGCCATTAGCTTCAGTGGGATCAGGATTGAGCCTTTAGTATGAATATTGTGCTCATGAAAGGTGCTGGATTGATAGCCGTGGAGACTGAAGTCCTCCATCTATCCACAAAACAGGCACAACCTGGGCAGGAGCAGTGTAAGTTTTCCCTCCAGTGTACCTCAGCTCTGATCTGGAAGGACCCACCTCCACGGGTGAGAGGATATTTAAGTCTCCCTGTCTGTTCAGTTCTTGGCTTTTCTGCTGAGACTGTCAAGAAGGGTGCCAAATGCGGTGGTGGTGGTTTTGGTGATATTGACCTCTCTACAATGCGAACGTTGCCTAAGACCACCATCTTATTTCATATGGTATGCTAAGCAGATGGTAACTACAAAGTTGGCTGGGGTTGAATGGGCTACCTATAGGCAACTGGCTAATCCAATCATGATTATAGAGTCTTTAAAAATACTATGATACACACAAATGAAATCAGTCCACATAAAGCTACAATAAAACATCATGGAAGTATATGATTCAATTATGTTAGCTGCAGGGAATTAATACTGGAATTCTAGCTTCATACTTTAAAAAGAACAGGAGTACTTAGGTGCCACAAGTACTCCTGTTCTTTTTACGGATACAGACTAACACGGCTGCTACTCTGAAATCTGTCTTCATACTTTAACTAACTGTTGTGACCAGGTATTTGTACAATGGTCTCCAAACAGTGACTAGTTATTTTGCTCTGTAAGCAACAGTATTCAGCAAAGTAAAGTGAATTAACTACAAATGTTAGACTAAACTCCAGTTTCTTCAGCTATTGTAAATTGATGTAGTTTCATTGTCTGCAACAGAGCTATGTTGATTTACACCAGATGAGCATCTGTCCCTAAATATTCAGTCTTACTTTTGACTTTCCTTATATTAATAGCTTTAAGAAATTCCATAAATTGTTATTTTAATGTAAATTTCCATAGGTTAAATTAAAAGTGCAAAAATAAATGAAGTTTTAGAAAGGAGCCATTTACTTTTCCTACCCTGGAGTTCTCTTTCACCAGGATTCATAGGGACATTTTAAATAAAGATGTTTAAATGAATCATCAAAGTTTCCATAACTGCTGTTGCTCCAATTAATTTACTGCGAAAATAAAATAAAATAAAAACTTTAACAGAAATATACATTTCAAACACTTTGTAAGGGATACAGAAGCCTATATGTCAACAAAAAGTAAAAAGAAAGGTAGGGTCAGAGCCTGTCTGACCTGGAAACTTCTGTCTGATTTGCATTGCCCCTAAATTGATGGGGACAATGAGATAATGATTGGAAATTACACTCACCACTGAAAACTGAGCCAAGCCTCACTGTATTTCACAATATGAAAATTATGTGGCCCTATAGTAAGGAGGGGCTGAATCCCCAGGGCATCTGTTTCCCATCAGTGTCCCACCATGCTTGCAGTCTGGCTTGGCACTCTAACATTTAACCTTCTCAGCATGAGGTGGACCATAGGGCAACGAGGCTGCAGAATAATGAAACAAGAGTGTAGTGTGGAGTACAAAGCCTTTGTAAAGTATAGAAGTTGAGACATTAAATGATCTGTGTACAGTGATATGAAAGTACCAGATTTTTCAAAAACAGGCCCTATTAGTCACACATAGTAAGGATACTGTGCTGTTTCTCAGCAGGCTAAGGGAAGGCCTATCCCCATCTATCCATGCCTTTTTGCCCACTGCTTTCAAGTATTATAAAGATACAATTACCTTGGGAGATTGTGGCAGTTCAGTTGATTAGCACGGTGAATTAAAAGAATGAGTCACAAATGACATGTCCAGCTCTTCTCTACTAGTCCTTTGTATTCCCAGTATACCTCACCCCTGTTGTAAGGAGGTCAAAAATTAGAGAGAGATAACAATTTTCAAGCAGCTAGCACTTAGGAGCAGAATTAACAATCATTCTGTATGTAATTGCCAGTTAATAGTAAATTGCCTTCCAGACTGTAAAATGCAATATAAACTGGTGGGCACCTAAAATTAAATTAATGAGATATTTGCTGCATTTAAAAGTGAATAGTGCAAATTAATAACTGAATGCAATACTTGTTTTAATATTTGCCTAATAGTGTATCATTTGCTTGTTTAATAGTAATTAAAATAGTCCTTACCTGAAAAATTCTCTGCATAGTTAAATTGAGCAATTCTGTGCAGGTTAGAGTAATCATTTTACTGGTAGAAGTCTTCTAGGTTCTTAAATTAAATATCAGAGATTATTTTTTAATTAGAATATGAGCATTGCAATGTTATTTGATTAAGGCAAATTGTGATTTGTATGCTTCTAAATGAAATTATGTTACAGTGGAAACTACTTTTATGCATACGTTTTAAAGGTGTGAGGAATTATTTTATGTGTTCACTTTAAGAAACCACTAGCGTGTTTGCACTGTATTTATGCAAGTGTACTACTGTTTTCTTAAAGTGCACATTTTGCATAAAGGTTTCCTACTAAACAAAAGAAATTCAAGGCAATTGATATTAGTATTTCTTCAAACAAAGGTCCTCAGCATACCATGAATATACTCATTTAGAACTTTTAATGCTGACCTTTTCCACCCAAATATTTTTGTAACCTTCCCTCATTTTGGTAACTTCTTTTGCTCAATTAGAGAAATTACCATAAATTACTTAGAATGAACATGTAGGTTTGCAGTATACTGATCAGAGTTGCTAAACAAGGTATTGGCATTCAAAAGTAAACATGTCCAAAATGGACACAGAAAAAGCTTGAATGTTGAATACATGGAACCATCCCCAGGTCTGCAATGCATTTACTAGATGTGAACATAAAAATTATTATTTCTGCATAAAGACTTGCATTCAATTTTAGGTTTATGAAATCATTACTCAACCAGTAATTGTTCACAATTTGTGTTCCTTCTGATAAAGTATTTATGGGGGGAAAAGTTAGATTCTTCTTCAACACTAGCACAATATCAAGGGGAAAAAACCTTCTTTAATGACTATATTGTCCTGGCTCTTTCATTTTGACTACTTTTCCTTCAGTATCTGAATCTCTGTTTTGGCTAGTTTGCCTCATTTAACCCCCACCCCACTTCACCCTCTGAAAAGATCTCATGTTTCTGAAGTATTTTAAAGATCTTTTGTGTGCATTCAAATGTGATTCTGTCAATGGCACTGTTACACTGTTTAGAGTCAATAGCTCCCTTCCATCACAGCCAACACAAACTAGCTGTCTCATAGGTCAGTGCTCTTTAAACAAATTACTTGTATCCACAGAGCAAATGATTGTTAATTGCCTCCCACAAATCATACTATTTTCACTATGCTAAACTAAATGCAAATGCCTTAGTTAAATTTAAACCATCTGATTATTTCTTGTACCTATTCAATTATGGTCTTACCCATGAAACCCAGTCATTGTAAAAAAATTAAAACAAAAATGTAGATAACCAGTACTGTTACATTAGTGGTAAGCCTTTAAAAATAAACTTATGGGTACATTTTAATTCTGACATTCTCAGCAACTTTAATCCATATATGCTGTACTTTCTTTTTTTATTTTAAGTGCTTTTGTCCTAAAGCAAGTTACACTCACTGTAAAAACAGTATTGGTTATTTATTGATCGACCTTGTGTAAGTATTGGTTGTCACCAGGCCCTAAAAATAAAATAAAAACAAATAAAACAAAAAGTAGGACAGATATCCTTGGCTTTCTCTCGAGATGGTTCTTTCTAATAAGTCAAAGTTTATTAGGAAATTTTCAAAAAACTATAGCAGCTAACACTTTAAAATAGCCTCATTGTGCTTTATAAAACTATATTTCCTTTAAAATATTGCAGTGAAAGTCAAAAGGGAAAATAAATTTTCTGTTTAGCACTGTATTTTGTCTGAGAAGGGATTTTTCAGTTTAAAGTATATTTTAATTAAGAAGTAAATGCTAAACATGCTAAAAACTGATTCAGTAAAACATCAAGTATTAGCATCCTGGAAATTGCATATTATACAATTGCTCATTTTAAAACAATAGTAACTCCAGGTTTAACAGGGTCATTGTTGTCCCCTTTCTTTTCTGTCTCAAAGGAGGCCAGAAGAATGAGACATACCATTTGTGCTATTGCACAAGTAGACTATTTGTCCTAATCAGTGACACCCATTTACTAGAATTGCTTAAAATGAACTATACCTCATATAGAAATCGCACATTTAGAGTGTTCCATTCATCATCTGAAAATTGAGGGCCAGTAAACTTTTCTGTTCCTCCAGCGGGATCATAGACATGCATCAAAATGTTAAAAAATGATTGGTGAGAGAGAACTGTCACCCATTTATCAAGGAAAAGGAACATTATTTGCTAATTTCCCAACCAAGGCAGTGACAGGGTGCTTCGTCTTTAGACCCATGGTGACCAACATGGCCTTTTTGTTATTAGTACAAGTCAAGCGCTTTTTGGCTGTTGCTAACAAGACACATTTGTCTATCATCAGAGAGTGCTTTATTTTTTTTCAAGTGGCTGCGACCAAAGTCTGCTCTCAGTATCATGATTGGCTGTACTTCTTCAGGTTGTGGTAACACTGAGTAACAGAAGAACAGATAAATCACAAAGTTTTCACGTCAAGGTGAAGGTATCGACTCTGCTGTACCAAAACTGACAAAATGTAGCGGTGAAGAGACAGTAATTCATCTTCAAAAGAGGACGAAAGGGTCATCTTGGTTTCACTTAATAATTGCTGAAATTTGAACATTTGAATAAGACCTTGTTTTCTCTGAGAAAGGAAAATACATTTTTCATCATTTCCCACCCTTTTTTCTGTATAGTATAAATATTATACATGATTGGAACATAACAGTTTACTGGGTATGAAATAGTTAAATGCTATTTTTATTTTCTTGAATTTCAAATTTTATTTTATTTTGTTTATTCCTTGATCCAGATTGCAACACTCAGGCTAAAACTTCCCAAAATTGTAAATTGAACAAGGAATGACTGAGGGTGGAAAAATCCAAAGTCTTTTATTTAAAATTTCCATCTAAATCCATGCTTACCTCTATGCTTTATCAAAGCAGGATATCAAACAGATAAACCCAGGTTTCATAGGAGAATATCCAATAAAACATCTATTTTTGGCTAATTGCTGCTACAAATGCCTATAGGTATACTCCCGTTAAACTTATTTTGGGCCTCATCCAAATCCCACTGAAGTCCAAATAAGTCTTTCCATTAACTTCAGAGGGCTTTGGATCAGGACCTAGACTGGTAAAATGGAAAAATCCCAGCACCCTAGGGTTGAATAGTAATCATGGGTTTATTGTGCTTATTATGCAGTGGCTTATTACAATGCCACTGCTGTAGTTACCAGCTTGTTAGACTTTTTATTTTAAACCCTTGTTTTTGGAAGGTTAATTTCTCTGTAAAATTGACATGTTTGTTTTTGGCAAGATGATTTCTATACATTTTGATTTTAAAACCCCCACTTTGACTGTGCTCAAACCATGTATACAAAGAATCAGCCCATCAAATAAATAATCGTAAATGTATTGAAGTCAATTTACAAAAAAAAGTTGTTTCAGATATGTTTTTCTGTGTCAAAAATTTCTTTGATTTTAAAAAATAATTTCTAAAGGCATTATTCCATATTATGACCATTTTTCTTTATTTTTAATACAGGTTTTAAAATGCCTTTAATGAGCATATGGAATAAATGCATTTTCACAAGCGTTTTTAGTAAACATAGTTATTGTGCATATGCTGAATAGAATTCAGTGTAGATGGTGCTAAACAGAAACTTCCATTGAAACATTGTCCTTGTGGTGTATTATATCAGTAGTCCACAGCCTGAAGTTTCTTAAAGGGTCACCGTCAAGGCTGATACCGCACTTAAACTGGAAGTTTTGTTCTTTACATTTCCCTTGATATAGCTATCAACCTTGAAAATGAAGAATGCAACATTTTTAAAATCCCAGCTGACGATCAGGGAGCAAAAGAACAATAACTCCATGATGCTTGGCTTGTTGGGACAATGGGCATGTGCACTGTCCCCTTCCCGTGTCTCCCTCTGGCTTCATTTTTGTGAGCTCACTTGTGGATGTAATTGACAAGAAACCTGAGCTTGAGCATTTCAGAGTCCATATTCTCATTTGTTTCAGTCTTCATCTCAAGAGTGGTGTGGGCGGACGGAGTGACACATATATCCATGTTTGCAATCTGTGCTTCCTGGGCATATTGTGGGGTTTTGGGGTTTTTTTTTTTTTGCTCCTAGTGCATCTTCTAGGATTTTAAGACACATAGGCCTAGCATTGGATAGTTATGTTTTCCTCTTTCAAGATCCCCAACATAGATATGGGAATCTGGGAAGTGGGAAGAGGACAGAGGCAAATTTTTGGCATGTTTGCTTGACAGTGTCCCTTTACATATGCATATGTAGAGTGGTCATCATAAAACTCTTCCCTTGCGTTACATATCTACATGAAGTTACTTCAGTATTCCTCATACTAACCTCATTTTTGTTACCTGGTCATCTAATGCAAAAATTGAAAGTTTTTAAAGACAACCTTAGTAGTGATGATAAAATAGGTCTTTACTCGGTCAAACTTTTACCTTCAATATGCCAAAGGTTTTTAAGAATAAGGGTCCTTTGTTGACTTATGAGACCATTTTGGCTCTTAAAATCATGGTAATATCTTATCAGTTATCCATAAATAATAGGGAAGTCTCACATGCTTGGAGTAAGATTGTTTTTCTTTAAACTACTATAAAAAGATCTTTTAAAGTAACATAAAGGGTCTGACTATGTCATTCTATTGTGTCTAAATATTACTGTGAATATGTTTCATAATATTATATGCTGAATTTGGGTGTTCACTATCTAGTGTAGGTACAGCAGAATAAGTCACAATAAGCATAATGTGTCAATTTTAACATATTTTGGTGTGTTTAAGTGAGACAATTAAAGTGAGTTAAAATAACCTTTTTGTGTGTGGGTTGAGTGAGCATACTTTTGCCAAACATATGACATCACAGAACTTAGAGATGGAAAAGATTTATCAGGTTATCTAGGCCACCTTCCTGCATTAAATGTTGCTTGTAAGTTACTAGTGTGCATTGGGGTCCACATGGAGAAGCATCACCTCAGGGACAGCACCCGGAAGCACCGTGTTTCTGAAAAGCACAGTACACAGCCCAGTACACAGGGACAGCTCACCTCATATGTTAGGGTGTCCATGACACTCAGTGCAGATGTGTGCAACTCTCCACAGCTGCTGATGCTGCTAGCTAACTAGGAGAAGTGGGGGCAGAGCCATAGCCCCACCTATTCTCTACTATTCTTCTCCACATGGCTAGTGGTAACAAAGTGTGACTACTTAGGGTGGCTTCAACAGCTGTAGTTGCGACATGCTCCTGCAAAGCGGGTACAAGAGGAGGAGAATCCTTATGTCCTCCCCAGAACATCCATTCAGGGGTTAGCCACAATCCAGTCCTTAGAAAGTAGTAGGAATATTTTTGTGTATCTCTAACACCCATGGGAGGAGTCAGCCCAAATAAGATCACAAATATAAAGACACACCAGCACAACTACTGTTTGCATTAGAAAAATATATCTTAATTAGCGAAACACCTTAGAGTATTGAATACTTAAAATGTAATGTTTTGCTGCTTTGATATAGTATTCGTGCTTCTGTATCATTAGTGAAATACTTTATCATATTAGCAAAATGCCAAATTATGTTACTAAAATATTCTGTCACATTAGTCAAATACACCATTGTATTTGCAAAAATGCCATGTTTTATTATAGTTACATACATATTTATTATAGTTACATACATATTAAAATACGGTTGTTCCCTGACATATGACCATTTATGATTTTGTATCATACTAGTTCTCTTTCTTAATTGTTCTCAGATTCAAGGTTGTGTTGTGGTTGCTGGGTTCCCCCTCCTGCGTATTTGTGTCTGATCAGCAAAACCCTCCAAGTGTAGAAATACCAGTAGTTTCAATTGGAATTCTACATGTTGAGGTCTTACAAGATCTGGCTCCATATTGGTGGAATTCAGATAATTTCCAATGATTTGTACATCCTATTGGAATCACTGTAAATCAGTGTCTTCTTCACCTATTTGCAAAGCAAAACATTCACTGTAAGGCTGAAAATGTTGTGCAATTGGATGTTGAAAAGCCAAATACTAAGTAGTGTATGTAGGTTTAGTTGATGTCAATTTCTATTCACTAGTTTGTACTGTATCTTTTAAATACATTCTTCTAGTGATATTTCTGTCTCCAAATATGTAAAAATAGCATACTAGGATTTGTAAGATATAAACCAGGGTGATATCCTGGCACTTGCACATATGGGTGAGATTCACTTTCCCTGCATGAAACCTAACTATTCAGTCTTTATGTGAATGGTGTGGGGGACCAAGAGGGTTGGGGACATGATATCCTCTTTTCAAATTGAGGCTAGAGCGCCAGACATCTCCCATCTGTTACTCCAACCTACAGGTTGCAATAAAAGCATATCCCTACACCATCTATATGGGATGTTAGGGCCCCTGGATCCATATAACTATAGATTCCAGAGACCCTCTGCTAACCAGTCTTCTGTTACTGACCTCTGTACCAGCCTCTGCAGCTCTGGTACGGAGAAGCATTCTGTGGTATGTAGGAGCTGCAGAGGCTCCACTATGCAATCACTCCAGTTTATCAACTGTGGCCCAAACCAAGGGATTAAATGGTGAAGCAGGTCTGGCTTAGGACTGCTGTAAACCTCGGCCAAATACGCTGGCTGTGCACGGTGTTCACAATGTTTGATGCCAGGCCTATGAGCTCAGGTATTATGGTGAATGTAGGATAGATTGAAGGATAGATTAAATAGTTGGGAGAGCTGCAGACCAGTGCCAGTACTGTAGCATAATAGGTGCAGTAGCCTCCTACCTGTCCATCTGGCTAATCGTCTCTTGATAAGCATTTATACCAGGCTCAGCATCATGGTGTTGGTGAGGCCTAGTAACTATAGGAGATGCCACCTTCTAAGGGTATTCGTTCCATGGATCAGGAGAGTTGCTAATTGAGCACCACTCCACATCCATAATGGCACTCAGCACTACTGTGTAACAAGGCCCTGGAGAGCTGTGGTTCGCAGTGTGCTTGCGGTGTTAGAGCTCCGGTTCGCAGTGTGCTTGCGGTGTTAGAGCTCCAACTAGGATCCATTGGCAACCCAGCATTTTTGTTGAGGCTGCCATCTTGTTTTACAGAATTTAGCTGTTGTGTTTGTAGAAAAGCCTTGAAAACATCAAATGAGTGTAAACTTATTTAGTGATGCCTGCCTTCATCTGCAGAGCCTCTGGAACAATAGCTCTCAGAGTTGTGAACTGCCCCATTTATCTCAGCTGAGTCCAGTGATGCCAATTTAAATGGCAACAATGTTAATTATTTCACTGCTATCAAAACAAGTTAATAAAAAAGGGGGAAGAACACAGATCTGCAAAACCTGCTATGAATGAAATCTCTTTGGAGTGCTTCAAGTGGCTGGTACGTGGGAGAATACCGCCACTTTTTCCCCCAGTCCGACCCTTGGTGCCAAAAAGGAGCGGACTGGGGGATGGGTAGAGAGTAGGAGGAGCAGAGCCTGGGGAGCCAGTCCCACAAAGCTTAGTGAGCTATTCAAACTTCCCAATCAGTCAGCCCATCACCAACCTCCACAACAGTGGGGTACAGGTCTGCTCTGATGGTGGCTAGGGTGCAGGTGGCTTCTTCTTTGGCTCTAATTGGCTGCTTCTCCCTCCTGACTGTCTAGAGCCAGACAAAGATTACTGCATCAGTTACATTCAGGTCACATTTTTCCAGCTTTTTCTTTTTTTTTAACCATGAAGGCAAGAAACACATTTTTGATGCACACTGAGATTCTGATGTCCTTGAATAACCTGGAGACCATCCAGGTTTGCAAGTGCCTTAATCTAGCCCGCCCAATGGTGCAGCCAAAAATCCTACTAAAAGAGTGTCACATCTAAGGAGCCCAGCAGAGCCTGTGTGATTGTACTTAGAACATCCGCAGTGAGTGGTAACCTCAAGCGGATGGAACTTGGCTTGTTGCTGAAGCTTAGCGTGCCACCTTTTACTCCCCCCCACCCCCATTAGAGCCCTGGTGCCGACTATCTTTGAGGACTCCCCACTTCCTTCTCTGTGCAA
>NC_088689.1:25720000-25730000 GCF_028017835.1 Emys orbicularis | reverse complement strand
TTCAGTTTGTTTAGTTGCATATTGGTTTGAATCTTAGTTCACAGAAATGCTCACTTTCAAAGAGCTCAAATGAGTTTGAAGAAATCTTAAATCAATACCCAAGACAGTCAAATCATGTTGGGTAGATCCTCTTCTCAAAAATTCTAGCTACATTTTATTACAGCTGAAGGTAAAATATAAAAATTTAAATCCATTTGTATTTAAAATTAACTAAACGATGGACTAATCCTCGCAATCGTAAAACTGGAGGTAGGCATGCAGACAGGGATAAGACAAAATTCAGTGCATCCATGCCCCCAGGCACAAGTACTCAACACTCTCTGAATGTGAAGTCATTTATGAAGTCCTTTACAACATGCAGTCAAAGAGGTTAATTGAAAAATTTCTTAATGTCATTATGAAAGAACTAGATTAACCCAAGTTAATTCACTTTATTGTTCAAAATAAAGAGGAATAAGCATTGAACTCACTTGCAAATTTGGGGCATGAATTAGGGGTGAGATGTTGTCTTTAAGGACTCTGCCAGTTTAATTAAGATATGGAAAATTACTTATTGTTCTTCACCACTAAAGTGCTAGGAATTAACAGCCAAATGTGATGCCTGTGCCTTTCATATCTCTACCATGTGTTTGTTTGTTTAATACCCATAAGACTACATCATTAAACCTCAAGCACTGATTTCACTAATTCAGCACTGGAGCTACATGCTACAGCAGCAAACACCTTTTCTAGTCAATCATAATTGAACAGCTGGATGTAAAATGCAATATTATTTTTAGGCTCATAGCTAACTTTGATTTGAAACCACAAACAATATTTTCCTCCAAAACAAAATACCTTCCTATCTTTGTAATACCACCATTAAATATAACAATAGCATCAGGATATTGTGTGATATATGTTGCCCAGTTTATCAGTTCCTTATACAGTCCCCCTGTAACTTTGTAACATTATTTATCTTTTCTAGTTGGTTTTTGTTTTTAAATAACGGTTATTTTTTGAAAAATATAAAGTAGTTTGCTTTGTTTCTGTAGGAAGTATTACTTAAAAGAGCAGCTGACCTTGTTGAAGCCCTATATGGAATGCCCCACAACAACCAGGTAGGTCACCAGTGCTTTTTTCATATACATGCATACATATGTAAATCAGTACCTTGTATTTGCAAAGTTGGCAAAATATCAACACATTCTTTTTGTACACAGTGTAGATGTGCCAGCCACCTTGAGGGCAGTCTGATACGATGCAGTGCTCCAAGGGAAATGCTTCATCTTCGCATTTTCTTCGTATAGCTAGTTTTCCTATCAGAAATGACAATTAAGTGTAAAGTGCCAAAAACATAAGCAATCATTAAGACAAGAGAATAACCTTGAACTTGGTCCAAAATATACAGTGACTAATGGGAAATCCTAAGTAAATCTGCTAAACAGAGCAGATAAAACATACTGTATTTTGCAAACTAATGGAAAAACATTGCTGCAGTCTCCAAATAAAGTATATTTTTACAATTTTCACATGAGTAACAGCACTAGACCAATATTTTATGTTAACTTCTTCACTGCTTTATATTGTTTATGCTGACAGGAAAGTGTACATAACTTCAGTAACCAGGAGGAAGAATAAAAAGTTCAATCACAGCCACAGAAACAAATATTAAATCCCCACATCCACCATAATCTTACCATAATCTCTACCATTAATGATAATGTTATTCCAAATTAGGGCATTTCATAGGGTATCTGGTAACATAAACAAGTACGCTACATGTTAGCAATTAATTCTTTTACTGCTTTGTAGGAAATAATCCTGAAACGAGCAGCTGACATTGCTGAAGCATTATACAGTGTGCCACGCAATCACAACCAGATTCCTACTCTTGCCAACACTCCAGCTCACACTGGCATGATGGGAGTGAACTCATTTAGCAGCCAGCTAGCAGTTAATGTTTCAGAAACATCACAAGCTAATGACCAAGGTATGTGGGGTTTCAAGAGTTAATCCTTCATGTTGTTGACCGTTCTTAGACAACGTCTATTAATACAGTACTGGCTGATGCCATCACAATGCTGTCTTTCTCCTCCTCCTCCTCCCTTTAGTCCTATCTTTGATCATGTAATGGAGTGAAGTCTTTAAATTCCAGATAACACTTAATTCTTCCCTTTCTTTGGTTTTCTTTTATCATGAAGCATCTCCAATGAAAAGATTTATGCAAAATGCAGAAATATATGACAGCACTTTATTAACATTAGATTTGAAATGTGTATATATACACATAATATATTTATATTACAGAGCAACTATGTCTGGATATCCTCCACATGTTTATTGAACATTTACACAGACAAATCTAATTTGCCCACACTGATATTTTTAGATATTTTTATAAATGTAAGCACATTTTATACAAATGTAGGTATGTCATATATAAAAATACAATCCTTGTAACTTAATTTAAAATTTTCTAACTTAACATACATATAGCAAACTGCATTTTAAATTAAGTTTTATACTAATGAAAGGAGTAAAAACAGCTTCCTAGGTATGTACAAAACCATATATTTTTGCTTACAACATAATTATAAATTGATTGCACAGATGAGAATAAATTCATGCTAATCTTCTATGGTTTGAAATCCCAATTCTGCTTTGTCTCCTCTTACAAAAGAATGTGTCTTTTAATCCACTTTCAAGCTATAAATCTCGTAAACATTCTCCACCTTGATTCCGGGTTAGTTTTCACAGAAACATGCACCTTTATGAAAGTACTAGCTTATTGTTAGTATAAAAATATCAATCATAAAAATGAAGACCCCAAAACAGCCTTTTAAAGTTAAATCACTGCAACAAACAAGTTTTTTCCTGTCAGCTATGGCATTTGAAGGTCTGGAGAGGCTGAAAGTTCATCCAGTATGTTGGTACAAACCAGGAATCAAGCCTGTTGATAATTGCTACTAAAGACAAATGTGAAGGAAACTGACACGCTTGGATCGAAGAGAGCTTTTGTTGGCTGTCTATGCTAGGAGGAGAGACAACATAGAGTGCTCGCAGATGATTTAAGTAAGGTTGGCATGATAAGGTTATCTTAAACTGCAAGAGTTGATAGGGCAGTAGCAGACAACTTAGAGCAAAGCTGTGCAATCAATTAAAACTCTGTAATATACGATGCATGAGGAAACCCCCCCAGCCCTCTAAGTTTATATTATAAATAATAACATTATTTTTTTCGGGGTGGGGGGTTTTCTAACACAGTAGGTTACAGTCGCAACACAAGCAGTGTTTCCCCGCGAGGATATGTTCCAAGCAGTACTCCTCAGCAGTCCAATTACAACACAGTCAGCAATAGCATGAATGGATATGGCAATGCCGGCATGCCCAATCTAGGTGTACCAGGTTCCCCTGGATTTCTTAATGGCTCCTCAGCTAACTCTCCTTATGGCAGTAAGTGTCTATTTTTGGTAACACATCATCATATAGATTCATGTTTATTACAAAATCAGATACTTGCATTGTTTTGATTTTTATAATGTGAGCTACTGGATAAAAGGAGGGGTGACTCTGGAGGCTGGACGTAAAAATGAATATAGTAAATTGATCTTTATTTGCCATAATACGATCTCAGAGACAAAAAATCGGACTGCACAATTTGTAACAAAAGTCCAACACAAAAGAGTTTGCCTGTTATCCAGAGAGTGGCCAAGCCAAGGCATTTCATTATTTTTATTTTTATATATTATATATATATATATATTTTCCCAATATTTTAAGAGGCAAGGCCCTATCACTCTCTTTCTCCATGTTTGCCATGAAAAACCTCAATCTGAGTCCTGATTATTTTTGCTTTATTGCAGTAGTGCCGTCAAGCCCTACAATGGCAGCCTCTTCGGTCACCCTCCCTTCAAACTGTAGCAGTACACACGGCATTTTCTCATTCTCACCTGCCAATGTCATCTCTGCAGTGAAACAAAAGAGCGCCTTTGCTCCAGTTGTCAGGCCCCAAGCCTCTCCTCCACCATCTTGCACCAGTGCAAATGGAAATGGACTTCAAGGTGAGCTGGATCTCTCATTTTTTTGTGTATTGCAGGCTTTTTAGTGCATACACTAAAACTCTATAATCATGTCTTTTTGGAGAGCAGTGCCTTTTGACCTAAACTGAAATTAGAAAGGACAACAGTCTTAGTTTTCTGGTTCTGCAATATAAATGCAAGAATGTCATACTAAAAACAATAGCACAAAAATATGCTAAAATGTGAAGCAAATCCTAGTTTGATTTTAATTCTTGCGTTAAAGGATATAGTAGCTGCTTTCCTGGCATTTTCCCTTTAGGTTAAATAAATTAAACGTTAAACTAAACACACGTCTCTGAATGCTCCTTACAGATCATGTACACTCCTTGCATTTCTTTATACATTCTCTGCATACATTTTTGATGAACATTTTTAACTGTAGTATTACAGAATAATATATTTTCCCCTATTTGTACGCATGATGTAATTGTTATTTTAATATATGTCAAAAAATGGAAACTGGTTGAAACTGTTGCTCAATGGGCTGACCTTCCCTGGTATTGACTAACCAGATTTAACCAATTTGCATGTCTTGTTGGGCTTTATGGGCCCATTATTGCCATGTTAAACTAGATACAGGATTTGGGCCTATGTGAAAAATGAAAGGTTTTAATTAAAACAGGTAACTCTAAGCTTCTGCTTTTTTGTTTGTGTGATTTTGTATGGGCATTATCATGGGTATTTTTATAAATCAGTTGCAGAATTCACTTGGTCACCTAATGGCATTGGGGCAGAATTATGGTGCAATGCAAATTTATAAGAGGAATAAGAACATCCACAAAGGGCTTTCCCTTTTTATGACATTTCTCAAAGTATGGATGATAAGTAATGCCTGATTAATTTGAACAGTTCAAAAGGGTTAGTTGTCTAACTGTTTCAAATATAAGGCCCAATCATAGAATATCAGGGTTGGAAGGGACCTCAGGAGGTCATCTAGTCCACCCCCCTGCTCAAAGCAGGGCCAATCCCCAGACAGATTTTTGCCCCAAATGGCCTCCTCAAGGATTGAACTCACAACCCTGGGTTTAGCAGGCCAATGCTCAAACCACTGAGCTATCCTTCCCACAAGTCTCTGTGCTGAATTGAAACACTTCACCTCCCGCTGAAGTCAGATGGGATTGCAGGCACTGAAACCTCCTAGGTTTAGACCCACATTTCCCCATAAAAATTTACAACATTATTGTTTACATTGCATTAGTGCCCACAGTATACCAGACACTTTCCAAACACAGATGAAGACACAGGCCATGGTTTTCAAAAGTGATTAGTGATTCTGCATTCCTTAATTTTTGGGTGTCCAACTTGACACATTTCAATGGGGCCAATTTGCAAATGTGCTCACTGAAAATCAAGACTCTTCGGGTTTCAAGTTGGGCACTCCCAAAATCGAGGCACCTAAATCACTAGTGATTTCTGAAAATCTTGGCCACCATCCCTGCGCCAAAGAGCAGACAATCTAAGTGCTGACCTGCAGTTGGATCCAGGCAGGCCTAAGGGTTCAGTTATAAAGATCTGATTGTAGGACTGCCTAAAAGAACAACAGTTAGACTAACAATTAATGGCATAGTAAATCTTTACTGTGTCAAAAGTAAATCAAAAAACTATGCCAGGTAGAACCCATATTCTTGTAAAGTGCCATCCACTTATAAGATCATCCAAAAAAAACCAAAAAAACAAACAAAAAAACCCCCACCACCATTCCATATGCCTAAGTAAAATTTAAGAATCAAATGAAAATAAATTAAGATACACAGAAAACACAGTATATTATATTTGGGCAGCTATCTTGTATGCAGTATTTATTTATATATTTTTCCACATGAGTCTGTCAACATCCATTTAGCCGGATAATAAAATAAACTGAAAATGCCTACTAAAATGATCGAAATGTACATAATGACAATAAGAGAGCCTCCCCACTGAACACTCCCCATCCAAAAAAAACCAACAAAAAACAACCCAACCCTCAGAGACTGGATTTTCAAAGGTATTTAAGCAACTAAAAATATAGATAAGCATCTAGTGGAATTTCCAAAAGCTCTAAACAAGTTAGGCGCCTAACTTCCACTAGACACCTATCTTTATTTTTAGGCACCTAAATAATTTAAAAAATCTGGCCCCAAGAAACTACATATGTCTGGCAGCAACATATTCTGGTTTTGTCAAACCAAAGAGAGAAGCAAACTCCTGAGGTGAAGGCTAAAAACGCATGGGTGTGAAATTCACCCCACTCCAGGGAGCCAGTCAAGGTCCATGAACCATTTACATCCCACATAAGCCCTATTTTGAGGGCTTAAGCAGGATTTAAGAAGTGCATAGGCATTGTGAGATCACTCTGCATCCAATGTGAATGTCCTACTCCTACCCCAAGACTTTAAGGACTTTCGGTTTATGGGTCCTAGCTTGACATAAACACACAAATAAAGAGGGGGTCCGTACAATATCCAGCATACAAACTATAGAGACACTTACAGTTCAAAATCAACACCTCGAATTGAAATGTACCAAAAATGAATGGGAAGCGAGTGCACTTTCTGAACTGTCATATGTGCTTCCCTAATCAAACACCACAAGGGCTTTTGCATGAAGGGTTATTTGGAGGATTTCTCCTTTTTTCAAATAGTCATTTATTGACACTGAGTCAATTTCTGAAGTGTGTTAATAAGTGTCTTACACACAACTAGAGAGTTTTCTGATCAGCAGATTTTATAAACTGAAATAAAATAAGAAATTGGGCAACTGCCATTTGCAGCAGTTGAAGTTCTGGAGTGATCTTCAAGCCCTATATGGAGTGTGCTTATATCATCGAATCTGGAGGTGAAAGAAGCATAAATAATGGTTGACATCTCTGCATCATTAGGAATGGTCACACCTATTTAGTCAAGAAAAGACAGAAATAAGAACTCTTGTTCACTGCTGTTTATCTGAAGATCCAGAAGCAGCCAGGGGTCTAAAAGATTTTGGACCTGAATTATAAAAGGCGATACGCCCCTTTAGTTAAAGGGGCAGATATCACTGTTTGTCATGTTTGTTTCTCCCTGCATAGCCTCTTGTCTGGCTTAAGACTCAACCCGCTTGCTCTCATCCAATGCTAGCAAACCTGATTGATTGTACTGTCCAGGTCCAAAGAAGTCTGAGAGGTAGTGTAAAAGGTCACCAGCATACCAACGTCATTGTAACACAAATTGTCTCATGGCCTCCCCTTGAGGCCTTGTACACACATTGAACAGAAGAGGTCACAGAATTAAGCCCTGCAATATCCCACACAATACAGCCCTTAGTACAAATGAGTAATGGCATTGTAAGGTTCACTGGGGTTTATTGTGGCCCTTGCTGTTAGGCAAACCAATTACTGGATTTGGCTGAATGTGAGAAAATAATACTTTGCTCGGCACATCTGTAATGACTTGGAGGGAGAGACAAAATGGTTTAAAACCATCTTTCTTCTCCCCATATCCAGGTGAAGTTTCAGCCCCCAACATAAGCATCGTTAGGGCTGCTCCAAGCTCCTTTGCCTTTTAATGGTCACTCTTATTTCCATTCCACTTTCCCCAGTGCTTGCATACATCATCTGCCAAGTTACATCTTATTTAGGACCAGATTCTATAAACTGTTACTCTCAGAGTAAGTTGTTTGTTTAACCTCAATTGGACTACTAGTATGAGTAAGGACTACTCATGTGAGTAAGGGTCTATAAGATTGGGGCCCTGGGCCCTGATCCTACACACATTTCTGTACATGCTTCATTTTAGTCATGTGAGTAATCCTGTCAACTTTGTATGACTTCAGTGGGACAACTTACGTTCGTAACATTTAAGCAAGTACATAAGTCTTTGCAAGATCAGAGCTTTAGATTGTAAGTTCTTTGGGGCAGAAGCCTCCCCTCCCCCTCCCCCAATAAGCACAATACCTATTTATGGTGCTGCATATTATTTTTTAGCAAGAAAGCTCTGGCCAGCTGTGGACTCAGAAATGCAAAATGTATTTAAGACTTGATTTTCTAATATAATTTATAGTTTGTAGATGGTGAAAGATATTTCACACTGGTTTAATATATGATTGCAATGCAGAGCAAAACATATTCAATATTCTTTTTAAAATTAGAATTATTATTCGCCTGGTGAAGAAAATTACTATTATTTATTACTTACATTACCATAGCACCTAGGAGCCATAGTCATGAACCAGGACTGCTAGGTGCTGTACAAATACACAACAAAAAGACAAATCATAAGCTCCTTGCTGAAAGGACTAAGTAAATTCTTCTTTGGAAAGAGATTTGATCTCAGTTTGTATGACCAGCAGCTTGATAGTACAACGCTGAGAGAATTCACTCTTTGGGGAGTATATTGAGGGAAATGTAAAGGTAACCAATTTTATTCTGTGCACAAATAGTATTAGTTTAATTATGCACCAGAAGGCCACAGCTGACTAAAACCTCTAAGTGTGACAAAAAAAGTCATCACATTTAACAATATTTTTTGTTAAAAAAGAAACAATGTAGAATTTTTCCAGAAAATGCAATTATGCAGTAGATAACCCAAATTCCTGCACTGTATGACCTATACTTGCACATAGTTAGGAGTTACAAAAATTAGTATCAGTTTGTTGTGTTCATTACTAATATATTTATGCACACAACTTCTGAAAAAAAATTGGATTTCCCCTGTTAAATTATACTTTTCAGAATTCTATTTTGGACGAGAGAAACAGGTAGAGTCAAGGACCAATGGAGGACATATGACTTGGCAGTACTTTCTTGTTGCTTCTTCAGTATCACCTTGAGACAGAACAAGATGGCATCTCCTTAATGATTCTGAATATATATAGGCCCAGATTCTCTCCTACGTTGAAACCTATTCGGCACAGAAGAGAAGGATGGCTCTCAACTACCAGATTCTCTGGGCCAGTCTGTGATGGTTCTGGCCCTAGGCTGTTCTAACCTATGTGAGCTGACAGTGATTCCCAAGGAGACCGTATGTCAACTGGAGAAAATGAAGCATGCTACACTCTGACCAAGTCCCCTACCTGCCTCCTGCCCTGGGGCAGCATAGAGATGTGACATGGGTTAGCTGTGCCAGCTCTACACCAACTGAAAGCTCTGCCTCACCAGGGGCATTCACACCTGGCAAGATCTGGCTACCATCCAAGACCTTTTTGTTGTCAGCATGGCATAAGGGCCCAGAACGCAAGAGAATCTGGCGTGTAAATTCAGCTGTAAACCTGTGACTAGCTTTTCCATGTACAAGACAGACACATACTTTGCTTCTACCTGCATGTTTGCCTAACCCAGCCTAATACAACTATGGAGTGCAGCATATTTAATGGAAACTTTATATATAGAATATAGATGATTTCCATGGAAATGTTCTCTGCCAGCATACATATTTTTATATTACTCAAATCCTTACATTGTTATATTAAGCTAATATGATATGGCATCTTTTGGAGTCCAGTTTTTACATACTAGATGAACAAGTTTTAAAAAAAAACTTTTTCATGTTGAGACTTGTTTCATAAATCTAACTGGGAAAAACAAAGAATCTAAATTTAATATCTATTTATAAAATGTAGCTCTTAAGATGTAGTCCAGAGTTTTAAAGGCGCTTGAGTTTATAAGATAAACTAGTACAGTTGCCTTCAGAGTACATCAAACCAAAATTGCTTGGAGCTCAAATCATATAGTTACAACAATTTCACTCTTTTACACTGTGATGATAATCATTTTAAAAGATTATATTACATAAGAAATGTGTACATACACAAGTCTTCCAAACCATAAAGTTGTAATGATTAATCTGAAATAAATTAATATTGTTGAAATTAATGAACTGAGAAATTGAAGTCACATCACTACATGAACAAATTTATTAATATCTGTTGTACATAAATTAATGAGAAATTTCATTCTGACAAAAATTAAACAAAACTAAAGTTAA
>NC_088689.1:25642500-25715000 GCF_028017835.1 Emys orbicularis | reverse complement strand
GTCTGCCTGATGCCTATTGGCACTATTCCTTTTGGGTTTATTTCAAAGGTTTGAATAATGAGTAGCTAAACGGTTAGCCTAACATTCAATGCAAAGAAAACAAAGAAGAAACAAATTCTGTGCTACGAATTACAAGTGCTAGAGCAGTATACCACCTATGACAAACTAAGTATCTGTAACCTGGTGTGATAAAATGTTAAGTCAGCTTACACTGATTTTAGAAATACAAAGATAAAAATTTCTTAATCAAAACGAAGGAATAGAGTCTCTAAAAATATATGCCAATTATTGCAGAGCAGCCTTTTAAAGTCTTTCAAGCTTTTAAAGATTATTCAAAGCACTTGAAATGGGCTTCAATCTAATGCCTCATTTCATTGCATTAAACAGCCTAGTTAATAAAGAATCAATATATTCAAAGGGCAAGGTTATCTTTTGTCTATAAGGGGTGGTGTCATTCTGAACCTTTTATAGTTCAAATGCTGAAAAAGACCTCATGAAATCCATACTCATCAAGTGGGTCAACTAGAGCAATAAAAAGGCCTCTGAAAGAATGGCTGCCCTCCTTTAAAACAACTGTAAGTCTTATCTACCTCACATAGTGCTCCCAAATAATCAGTCAGAAAATGTCAATTTCTCATCAAGACAAGAGGCTCCAATGATATTTTTTTCCAGCGAATACATACAATTAAGAGAATGCAGAAAGGCACCATCGGTGATTTGTAGCTTATTATGTCACCAGCAAGCTGTGATCTAGCTCTAAGCAGATAATAAGGGTTGTTGATAACTAAAGTGTCAATATGCCAAAGAACGATTTTTGAATGTGAGCCCTTGTGCTTTTTTACCTCCCCTTGCTGATCAGAGGGGCTGATAACAGTACATCTGCCAACCGACACCACATGTTGTACCTCACAATTAATGCAATGAATAAATAGCACAAAAGAGTTTGGATTCTTTATACTCTTTGAGACAATTCCCTGTTTTACCCTTCAAGGATTTCTTTTATGTTTGACTAAGGTTGCTTTTAATGAAATTTAAACTCATCAGAGGAAATCAAAAACCTCAAATCAGATTACAAATTGATTTTTTGGTCACTTGTCATTATACAATGTACTGCCATAAGTTTTACGGGGGGAGGAGGGGGGAGTCAAGGCACCAGAGTCTTGAATCAGAGTATGCAAACAATCTTTAAAATAAACATACTAAGAAGAGATGTAAATATTGTCCTATAAACAATTAAAAGTTTGAAAAAGTTAGCATGTGTATATCATTTTCAAAAAGAAAAGGTACTTTATTGCTTTTACTAATAAAAATTCACAGAATAACAAATTATTCAAGAATTCAGGCCTATAACATGACTTAAGTCATACTTTATTCCTACTCATAATGTCTATTTTCTCATTCATATTTTTAAGATCTATATTTATGTATAAGAAATTCAATTTATCAAATTCCATATCTAAGAGTTAAGTCAAAACTACTTAGTGGAAAATCTAATGCCTCATTACATTCGCAGTGTTGCTACTCTGACGTGGCCAGCTGAAATACTAAACCAGCACTCTATACTATACCTTGAAGCTGTTTTGACTGCTTACCCATTTCACAGTGTTGGAGACTTATTCAATTAAAATATTCTTGAATAGTCATATTATATTATTTTTACTTTTTGTTTATGTGACTTTGGATATTAAAAGGGCATCTTGTAAATCAGTTATGGGGTTTACATGGTCACATACTGCTATCTGGGTAGAATTATGGTGCTTACAAATGCATGAAAGAAGTTTTACCCTTTTATCGACTACGTGAGACTTAGCTGACATTCTTTAGTAGATTTTCTTGAACAATTTGAGGAGTCTGCTGCCTCTGCATTTCTATATATTTCTTAGCAAAAACAAAAACAACAATTAGACTGACAATTGCATGCATGGCAAATTTTGTCAAGGTTAATCACTCAAACAAGTTGAAAAAAATCACTATGGCAGATGTATTAAGAATTTTAACAAGAATATGCAATCTAAATTTAAAAGTTAAAACACTATTGTATAAGACTGTAACAGTACTGTGACATACAGTAGGCAATTTTAAACGTTGTTCTGTTTCCATGACTAACTGCAGGGAAAAGAAAAGAAAAAAATTGTAAAATACAACAATCGTAATAAAGTTGTATCTTATGCCATCTTGTGTCTTTTATTGCTGCGCTGGGGTAAATTTATTGAGGAGAGAGGATGGGAGAATCTCAGTTGCTCTTGGGCCTGGCTTGGTTTGGTGCAGCGGGGTACAGCAGAGAGAAGGTGCATTCTGATGTCATGCATGAAAGGGGTGCATATCTGTGGGGGATATTTTTGGGGTGTGTGTGTTGGTGGGGTGGAGGGGGTGGATGGACAAGCCCCTAGCATCTCAAAGCAGTTCTCGTCTCTGGTCATCACTGCTCCAGTTCCAAGGTGGGCTTTAATCCCCTCCACTCCCACTTGGAATCTCTTTCATAGCTATCTCCATTGCACTGTTGCCCCCAATAACACCAACCTGAAAGGCTGGGGAGGTACCGGATGAGGTCTTCCCTATGGTATGTAACACAGCCAAGCATCCTAATACAGTTCTCCATCCGTTCTGTGATTGCTTGGCTCTGGCCATTGCTGTTCCCGTCCCGAGATAGAGAAAGGAATTGCTGCCCTGTTTGCTTGGTAGCCACAGAAGTATTATTTAAAAAAAAAATCATAGTAAGAATAGTATTTGAATAAAAATGAACTTTAAAGGTCATTCTGCCAGCCCACGTGTGAAAATATGAACCAACATGGCTGCTTCCTGTCATGCACAACTGTTTGCCTTAGTCATGAAGGCACAGTTCACGTGAAGTATTCATGTACAGTACAGCTAATTTCCTTCCGGGAGATGTAAGTAACAAAGGGAGAATGATCTCCACCTACAGGTCATGGAAAAATTGCATAAAAAGGTGTTATATTAGTTAGACCAGAAAGAACCAAAATATCGATGTATGCAATTTCCGTACTAATCAGTTAGCAAATGAATGAGTGTATCAATATTTTTAAGTATGCCTTTTGTACCAAATAAAAACGAAGGTACATAGGATACACATATTGTGTCACTTATGTGAAATGTTTATCTTCCCTGTCTATCAACATCTCTCTTTGAACTATCAAAGAATTCTGTAATGATCAAAACTAACAATGTTGAAATACCATTATCAGAACATCCCCAAACCAACTAAACCCTCCTCACTTAACCCACCCCCTCAGAAACGGCCTGCGTAAACTTAAATAAGGCTGAGCGACACACGATTAACAGACTTAGGTTCTGTAGGACCAAGGGAAGAATCCAATTCCAGAGTTTAGGGCCATCTACTACAATCACTGCTTCAAACTCTCATATGAACAAATTCAAGTGATCTCAATAGATAGGTTAAGGGCATGAAGAGAGAGATGATTGCTAAAACACTCAAGGCCCAAACTATAAAAAAAGTATGTATTAAAGCCAGCACTTCTAATTACACCTGAAAATGTAATGGAAGTCATTACAATCTCTGGACTAGAGGTGTAATGTGTTCTGTGTGTGAAAAATTGCTAAGCATAAACTAATCTGCAGGAGACAAAGCGAGGAATAATAGAATCAAGATCTGTATCTGATAGAAAAGTTGCCATCTCCAAGCCAAGCAAAGATGGGGAAAGTTTTATTGATTACTTGTCCTTTCTGGAACTCCAGACACAGGCAGAGGTCCCATAAGTGTCCTAGACCCCAAGTAACAAAAGGTAGCACACCAGTTCAGCTGAAGAAACAGATATGCCCTTCACTGTTTCCTCTGGTTATTTTCCCCAACCCACCAACATCACCACAGGCTTATTAGGACTGAGCCTCCACTAGCTGGCTCTTAATCAAACCTCACTCTCAGCCAGACTCAGGGAAAAGCTGGATGGCGACCACAGCTAACTGATGAAATGGCAACAAAGGTGAGTGTCATAAGGATATCAATGACACTGCCAACCAGTTTCACAATATCTCCTCTTCCCCCTCACATCACACTGAACGAGGGAAGGGAACAGCACAGAACACTGCACGATCCCACGTAAGAAATCCCATCACTTAGTACTAATCATTGAGAAAGTAACAGAGACAATCTGTTTATTAGAAGATGGTGAGATTGAAAGAGATGTGAAGATGGAAGTGCATATAAGTTTACGGTAGTGAGACAGTGGACACCACAAACATATGTGAAGGTAATCATCTCCCAACCAAGAAGGCAGGAAGCTACAAAGCAAGGAAAGTCCAGACACTAAGGGAGTTCAAGAGAAACTGTTATGGAGAGGGTAATTAATGTGTGGAATGACCTAATTAACATGTGGAAGCTGCAACTGTGAACATATTCAAAAAAGTATTACAGGAGCACTTAGAGGAAAAATGCATTACATGTACCAATGTTAGACAGATTTAGATAGACCTCAAGGCTTCTTTCCTTCCTGAAATGTTATTACAATATCATTAATTCTAGAATGATCTTTGTCCTCCACAATTATACAAATATTGCAGGCATTTTGGACAGTGATCGTACATATGTTCAGAGGCATTATTGTTTATCGTCTCTGTTCTCATCAAATGCCGAAGGAGCCGAAAGAAGTGGTCTAGGAGTACAACATAAACAAATAAAACATCAAAAACAAATTATTCCCATTCTTTCTAAAGATAACAAACAATAATATGTCAAGTACTCGGTGTTCCATGGAACTTCATGTTGACTAGAGCTAAAAGTGAGAAAAGTGTATTACGGAAGAACAGAATGAGAAAAGAGGGTAGTATTTACTGTTGCATCTGTGGCTGGGGGGGAGGGGGAGCAAGGAAGTCAGTGAATGGAAAAATAATCTGTGAAATAACCATTGTGAAAAATGAGAGTATTAAATTTAGAAAATTGTTGGTTTTTTAAAACAAAGATATTGGTTGGATGGGCTATTTTCAGTTTGGATGATGAGTACTTGTGGTTTTCCAGTACATGGAGATACTGCTTGCAGCTCCATCATTAAACTAAGTTCTCAATAGCTATGTTGAACAGTACAAGGAATGATGCAGTTAAATGCGTTTATTAAATCAATGTTTAAAGATGTGTAAAAATGTAACAACTGTTGGATGAAAGGAGAAGCTGCTAATGCCACAGAGGCTAAGGAGATTGTGCTTTATGCTGTCACTGAATTTCTGAATTTGGATATTTTCCAAAGTGCACAATGATTTCTTAAGCTGAGTTTGTCCATTCTAAACCATAATCAAATAGTGATTCAGTGCTAATAATTTCAGATCTCGCACAAATGTTAAATTCACCAAAGATGACTTATACAATAGGAAGGAAATGTTATACTATAGCTTCCAGGAATTTCTACCTTTGGTGTAGCCTCTTGTGATTTCCACCATTCTCTTAAGGCAAAAATCCATAAAAATAGCATAGAGAATAACAAGCAACTGAACTCTGATATGAGAGCAAAGTGAGAGCAGAGTCAAAGGGGGAAGAGGAGTCTATAAAATAAAGGGAATGTTTGTTTATTGGAAATACTTCACATCGGGAATTAATTGAGCACAGCTCATACATTCAAATTTATATACAGTATTTGCATTAGTAAACTTGGATTAAATACTTTGTTATGCGACACAGATAGTTATGAAATTCCATTTTCGTCAGTATGTCTTATTTGAACTGCAATGTCCACTTTACTTATATTTATATTATGGTAGTAAATAGAGGCCCCAAGAAGATCACGTCTCCATTGTGGTAGCCTCTGTATGTGCATACCTAGTAAAAGTCAGTCCCTGACCCAAAGAGCTTAAACTGTGAATAGAGAAGACAGACAAAGGGTAAGAGAAAGGGTATTAGTATCCCCATTTTACATATGGGGAACTGAGGCACAGGGTAGTTTAGGTGACTTACCTAAGGTAACAAAATAAGTCTGACAGAGCCAGCAACTGAGCCCAGATCTCCTGAGTTCTTGTCCATTGCTTTACTAGCCAGGCCATCCTTCCTTTCCTCTTGAACTTTACTGAACAAATCTAGTTCAGTGCTCTGTAAGAAATGCCATATGATACCAAGCAGAATAATTAGTTTTCAATTTCAAATTCCTAATTCCATTGCTTGTTTACTCCACTGATCGAATCCAGGAGTGCTGTAGATGGAGGACATGCATTAAGCTATTACGAACAGACATAGCCACACATCACTCTGCACAGACACTTGTTGGACAGTCAAGTGACATTAACTGAGTTATGAAAGAGCTCAATCCAGCTTTTATTGGACAAGGTAAATTATAACAGCACAAGTTGTGTGTATAGGAAGGTTGCATAAGCAACAACAACAACAAAAACACTCCTTCATTCAGATTTCATAACCCATGCAGGTAGCCTTCGCTTAAGATCCTACCTACCTCTTCATGTGCAGTGGTGACAGTTTGAGTGTCTGTGGGAGGGCTGTACAACTAGTGTAGGGGGTGGGATGGACATAGTGGTTTGTGTATGAGAGGAGGAGTTGGTGATAAAGTTCATACAATTAAGATAGAGGCAGATGGTATTTGCACTGGGTGGATGTGGAGGTAATAGTGGTTTCTGTGGGGAGGGAAAGAGGGTTGTAAACCTAGAGTAGGAGTTATATGAGGTAGACCAAATGCTAGAGAAGGATGAACAGAAAATTTTCAAAATCAGGCTATAATCTTAAATGTATGCATTACTTAAGCAGCAAAATAGAACAGTGGATTAAAGTCACATCTCTCTAACTGGGCTCAAATCCTAAGTGAAAATGAATTTGGTGGTCTCCACTTAATCCATAGTGGATGGTGGTTCACATAAGAGAACCACTATGCTGCTAATCACAGGTATAATTCTTGACCGCACTTTAGAGCATAACATTCATTCAAAACATTTGAACGGGCATAATATAAAAAAGAAAAACAGGAACAGAGGTACTGCTGAAAAATTTATTTACTGCAAAATTCAATTTAATCACAGCCAAAAATCACTCCTGAATTCCTGCTTGCAGAACTCATACTGGAACATATATGTAAGTAGTGGAAGATCAAGGTCATAAAATAACACCATAGCTGAGTTTGCCACCAGTTTGATTGTATGGGGAGCAGGTTAGGAGACAAAGGGAGAAGAATGGCACTAGATTTTCACGCCACAGGAAATTGTATAGTAAATGGGGATCTTTCATGGGGTCTCCAGCAGGCCAGGCCTTGATGTCCCTGATAAAATGCCAGGTGTGGCATGGCTGAGCCAAGTGCTATAGGCATGTCAGCTGCTAAAGCTCTAGAGGCCCTAATGTGATGAATCCCAATACACCCACCCACCACCTGCCTTCAACCCCATGCTCCACTAGGCCTCGGTGACCCACTTCTCCCAGCTGCCTAAGTGGGACCTCCCGTGCTGGCAACCTATCACATCACACTCCACAGCAGGAGGAGAAAATGAACAGCAGAGTCATCCTCAGCAGAATCACCACACTGCCTCCTGCTGACCCATCACTGCTCAGCCAGTTCACCACAGCATGCTGTACATTAGATTTGCTGAAGAAACAGAATGATATTGTCTTCACTGGTGGAGATAAATGGAGGGAACCTGCTATTGAATTCTACAGAAGCTGAACTAGACCAACAATACCACAATCATCTTTATAAGACAGACACATTTTCTTAAAACACAGCTTGGAACTTGGGGTGCAGTGAGATAAAAACATATTGTGATTTTGCATTTTCTTACAGAAGGGTATGTTGCCGAGGGACTGAAGGCCTGTTCAACATCTAGATTTCTCATTAAACTCTGTTTTCTTTTTGGTCCACAATGGCATGTCTGCATGACTTAGGGACCGACTACTTGTTCAAGTGATATTGCCACATTATTTCCCAAATCAGTCTGAGCTCCCCAAAAGCTGTCATTGCAATTTGAATGTTATTACACAGAATGTTTCTTGTTTGGTTTATGTTACAATTGAGTGAAAATCAAGCCTACCACAGTAGGTCAGCAAAATCAACAATATGATAGACAAGAATTACCCTTGGTACCTCCTCCCTCCACCACCTGCATTCAGCATGAAGGACTAGTACCAGGAGATGGGAATAAAAGAAGACTGAGTCAGACAAGACTTTTAATTAAATAGTAGTGCTACTCTAAACATGCTTGTATTTGTCAACTTGTATTCTGTTCTTCCGTAATACAAAGAAGGGAGATTACAGATACGGCAGACAGCATCTTATCAAATGCTTTACAATGTTTTAATGCTATTTTTGTTTCTGCTAACCTGTACTTTTGTGGTTTTCAGTAGGTGTCATGTGTAGTCAATATGGATGGGAGAACCTTAAAAGGTTGTAAGTTCCCAGCACACTGGAACCTTTCAAAAAGTTCTGTTTATCAAAACATAAAAAGAAATGAACATTGTTTTTCATGGGGAAATTACTCATAAGGCTTTTAGTTTTCAGTTCTAAACCAATATTTACTGGTAAACGTTTGCTGATATAAAGTTGCAGACTCACTGCTTAATGTAGGTTTAGGCTGAGCCCTCCTTTTCCAGATTTGTTATACTACTCCTGATCTGCACTTCCTCTAATGGTAACCTTTCCAATACTCCTCATCAATTCCACACTGAGGAGGGAACTGGTCTGACACTCTGAAACAACACAGGTTCAGAGCAGCACTTTAAAAACAAATAATGCCCTGAAAACACTTCTTTATGGTATGGCAAACATGTCAAAAAACCCTGCCTTCAGTAACTGGCAGATGTCAAAACAGAAACTATAATTGCTCCAAAAATAATAAACATGTATTAGAGCTATTCAGTAAATAGATCATTTTGCATGTTGTGTTGTGAAACAATAATGGTCACTAAAAACATGTTCATATCACTGTCCTTTGCCTAAATGGCCCCTTTAAGGGTCTGGTTCTGGTCTTGCCTATATCTGTCATTGACATCAATGGAGTTACACAAGCAATATTGGACCATATCATTCCACCTTGAGAGAGAGAGAGAGAGTAAATAGAGGTCCTGATGAGATTCCCCCTCTCTCTCCTCCTCACAGATATCCTCCAGGATTTTTCTGGTTGTTTTCTCCCCACAGAATGAGCTGTAGGCTCCTCCCCCAAACCTGGGTGATCTTGAGAAGCCCACAGAAGGCCAGGACCATCAGTGACGAAGCCCTTTGCCTCTACAATATCTCTCCTGTGCCTCCTTACCTGAAGAGCTTTCTCCTGGTTTTTGCACCTTTGCAGACTCAATACCCTGCAGGAGTCTTCTTGCTCCCTACAGTTTGTCTACAGCCCTAGTTCCAGTTTCCTGGGCTTCCCCCCTTCTCTTTTTATCCTGGTATTGCCTGGTTCAACCCAGGTGTTGCTTGTCCTGTAATCAGTGTTTGCTTAGCCACAGGCTCTCCAGCCCATGGGGCAAGTCACCTTGTTACATACTGCCCCCCCCCCACACACACACCTTACAACCTTCCCCACCCCAGGGCAAGTTCTTCAATCTTTATTTGAAATTCTCTGCTTTGTGACTGTGAGGTCTGAGCCCGAACAATCTCCAGCTCAGTAACTATAATGAGCAGGCGATCTCTTTCTTCTAAAGTGGCCTGATGCTCCTCAGCTAGCTCATCTCCTTCTTTCAGGGCCAGCTGCCTGGCTTCTATGGTTGTTAGTTTCTTTTGGTACTTCTCCTTCAAGGATATATAACCATTAATGTCTTCTCCTTTCAGCTTAGTGTTAATTGACACATCAGCTGAAACACTCCCATAACTGCCTCATCAATGCTTCTGCTCCTCCCACAAACATTGGTGTTGTCCTGCCCTTCATGCAGAGTTCCCATGACCAGATCTTTCCAAGGCTGGTCTTCTCTTCAGCTCAGTGTCCTTTCTCGGCACCCCTAGACCCATCTGCTCACCAATAGTAGGAACAACTCTGTCCATTCCCACTTGGCTTATTCCTTTTGCCTCCGGCCCTTGGAACTGGCAGACTTCTGAGACCACACAAGCAATGGTTCCATGTTTTAATTCTCTCCTCAGAAGAGAGGTTTATTCTGTAGTGCAGGAGTTTCAGGAAATCATTAATCCCTCCCCAAGCCCCTACCAGCCACTATTGTTCTCTTCCAGACTCCCAGTGGAGAGCTGCCTACACTCCACAGGTCTCCTTCTACCCTGAACAAATAGATCATATTCCACTTCTTCCTGCCCCTATCAGGCGTTGCTTCTACCCAACAGTTCTAATGAAGCTTGCTCTACAAGCCACAAAATTCTATTGATCTGAGGGCACACTAGATACAGGCCAGAGCCAGGACATGAAACCTTCTTAAAGGCACAGTTCACACTGTGACACAGCCTAATGAATTGCCAATATTTTTCTTGGGGAAAAAAATCAGTATTTGCTAAAATCCACAGTTGGACACCCCAGCCTGGACCATCTTTTATGATTCATGACTGAGTCACAACCCACCCAGGGTGTGATAATATCCCAGCAAGATACCTTCTCATTTCTCCTAATGGTCCAAATTCCATAGCCATGGCAAGTTAGCTATGTCAGTACATAAAGTACCAAACTCTGCTCTCAATTATACTGCTGTAAATCAGGAGTAACTCAATGTATAACAACGTTACTGAATGCAGAATTTGGCCAGGACCATTCATTAAACATTGCAATGCTCAACTATAATAAAAGACTATCACTTCAAGAAGGCTTTTTAAATTTATTTTTTATAATTGAACTAATCAATGTATTGATATGAACAACCCATGAACTGTGCTGACCTAAAATACTAGGACAATATCAACGCAGTATGTAACAAAGATAATTTTGTGTATATGTGTGTGTGTGTTGGGGGAGGGTGGTACTCTTAGAATGGTTTTATCTAAGAATCAATATTTAAGATTATGTAATGTTCATGCCAATTTGTAGTAGCTGCCAAACCAAGGACAAGGACTGAGTAATTTATAATGTAAGGACTCCACTTTCTGAGTGGAAAATAAAGATTTAAGCTTTTTATCCTGTGCTGAACTTTTCTCCTCCATTCTTAACGGTAGCTGACAAATAAACCATCTATTTTGGTTTGTGTGAACTACTTGTACTTTGAACAGCTTCTATACTATATATAAGACACAACAGAAAAGAACAATTTTAGATGCGACAACAAACATTTCGGCAGTCACAACTGAGCTTCTTCCAGGTCAAATTTACATTGTTTCTGTCAGCACTTTCAATTTTTGTTTTACCTTAATAAAAATCTTGTCTTACATTCTTCTACCATCTTGATCAAAAGAGAAAGCCTTTTTATTGTCAGACTCTAATGGCTAATCTGTCCCATATTTTTAATGTGAAGATTAAATATTTATAAATTCCAAGTCAATAATGCCTCCTAACTAGCATCTACAAAAGCTACATATTATGTAGCCAATGTTCACTTAAATGGAGCCAAAGGTCAAAAGGTCAAATAATCAAAGTAGAACAGTGGTTAGAGAGTACATCTGTTGTCATTCTTATTAGGACAATAATTTTTCACAGTGGTATACTTATATTTGGAAGCAAACAATTACATTGATCTGAAGTTTTCTTTTGTTGTGTTGAGTTTCGATACTGCAGTGATGGGCGGGATAGATAGATAGATGCTTCACAAAGTATGCTGAAGCTGCTTCCACTTAACAACATACAATATAATTTCCAGGGAAAAGATATTTATTAGTACAACAGATGTTGGGCCTGATTCTGGCCTCCTTTATACTCGTTACACTTTAGTGTAAGTCCAATGACTTCATTGCAGATTTACTTTTACACTGGCATAAATGAGGTCAGAATTTGGCCCATTATGTAGAGACAATAGTACAATTTAAAAATGAACTAACTATGACTAATTTCTGTATTTTGCCTTTGACTCAGACCCAGCAGGAAGACAGACAATATAATAATATTGTTTAAACAGGCTACAACTTTATTGATAGAACTCGACTAAAACTATCTGGCAACGTTGGTCCAGCATAGGTCCACCCTTCTTTAATTAGCCACCAGGGCAACCCAGGGAAGAGATGGTCAATAAACTTCACATATCCCCCATCTATAGAGGATGCTCTACCCATTCCTGATCCCATGCTCAGATAATCCAAGTTCTGTACACCCTTTTAACCAAGTTGGACCCAGGCACAGTTACAACAACCAGATCAATATTATCACTAGCCTCCAGGCTGCTGAGGAGGCAGAATAAACCCATGAACGCAGACTAATTGGCAACAAGGGGAAAATTCCTCCCTTGCTCCTGTAAAGTTTAATTTCCCCAGTATAGCAAGAAACCTAATCCAGTCAGAGGACAACAAATGGCACCCACAAGAAGGAAAGGGGCTTGCTTGCCCCCAAGTTGGCCACGATGCTGATGGGGCACTCCCCATCACTCATACCAAGCTCTCCACCCCACTATCTTAAGCTCTCCCAGCATACAGCAGAGGTAATGCTCTGGGGAAAGGGAACTACT
This sequence comes from Emys orbicularis, assembly GCF_028017835.1. Lineage (NCBI taxonomy): Eukaryota > Metazoa > Chordata > Testudines > Emydidae > Emys > Emys orbicularis. Next base: position 25,702,534 of record NC_088689.1, on the reverse strand, counting down.
TCAAAGAACTTGCCAGCACCACACTGCTTGAGAAAGTGGGGCTAGGAAGAGGAGAAGCGCATGCTGGAACTCCAAGGATGTCTTCCCCTGCAATGCAGGTTCCCTCAGCACTGAGGCTGCAAGATGGGTTCTCTATCTCATCTGGAAATGTAGTTTTTAATTTTTAATCAAATCACTAATTTTTGTAAAGCAAAGTTTGGGTTCTCACGCTAACTCATAGATGAGAGGATAATTATGGATGTTTTCATTAAAGAATCAAAACGTACTGTAGCTTTATTTTCTATTTCTAGGAACAGAATTTGCTAAATCTACTTAGAGCCTAGGCCACATAGCTGGTATCCCACCCTCTATAAAGACCAATAAATAAAGGCTTTGGAGGGAAGTGAAGAAAATCACAATGCAGCTAGCCAGTGAAGAGGAAGGTCCTTTCTCGCTTCTGCGGATGGTAAGTTTATTATGCCTGAAGCATAAAATTTCATTACCTTGATTATTTTACACAGCATAGCTTCACATGTTATTAACAACAGTGGGCCTGATCACATGCCCATGATCTCTGAGCTGGACATGTTGAAAGTGAAGATCAGCTGCCAGCACAGTAGAGATCCGTCTTGCCTCAGACGCCATGAAGTGTGTTCTGTGGGCCTAGGAATCTGAGAGTGGTGAATGGATAGGCCAGGGAGGAGTGGACAGGCCAAGGAGATGCACATCGCCCAACCCACTGGCACAATGGAGATTCCCCACGAATGTTAATACATTCCCAGGAAGGGCACCAAGGATCTGTAGGATTTAGTAGCTGACACTGTGGCTTGTTCCATGGCAAGACTAGGGGGCAGACTCTCTTCCCATCATCTGATGGAACAATTAGGAAGAAATTTCCATTAATTTAAAACTTATTTCCTCTTCCTTAGACTCTCCTACAGGTTTTCCCTCAGAAGGGGCTGATCAGACCCAGGGATCATAAAACTATCTAGCACTTTTTAGAAAAGAGCCATTATATTTGCTTTGAAGACCTCCTGCAGCAGTGAATTCCACAGGTTGGCTATACATTGTGTAAAGAAGTATTGCTTTGATTAGTTCTAAATTCCCTACCGTTTAATTTTAAAAGTATCTAAAAAGAAAAAAAAATGGTCTTGCAGCCAGTGTTCCCTCTAAGCTGCGCGGCCGCCCAAGAGTCAATCAAGTGCTGCACATTGGATTAGCAGAGCCGCGCACATCCGGCACATGTTCAGGTGCCCCTCCCTCTGCTGCTTTGCAGCTGTGTTGCTCCTGTCCTTGGAGCCCCTGGCCAGCTGCTCCTGGGACTCTCCTGCTTGCTGTGCAGAGTGGGGGAGTAAGGGGGCGCTGATGTCAGGGGAGGAACAGGGCTCAGGAGCAGGACGGAGCTGCGGTCTGAACAAGCCTCCTGGTGAGTGCCGCTGTGCTTAAAGAAACAGCACATGGTCTACACTTCCCCAGCAGCCAGCACACACACTGTCTGTCTGTCTCTCTCTCTCTCACACACACCCATACACACACGTTTTTCTCTCTCTCTCTTTCTCACACACAAGTCTCTCTCTCTCTCTCTCTCTCTCTCTCTCACACACACACACACACACACACACAGTCTCTGTCACACACACACATCTCTTTCACTCTCACCTCCCAACACATATTTGTGTTATTTTTGTTGTTGTTACTTCTTGATACTTCCTGCAATACACATATATTCTCTGTAATTTTATTCTTTCAAAGTGCTGATATTTTAGTTTTTTGACTGGTCTATGCATTTCATAATTTTTATTTCTCTCTTACACTTAAATTTAATTTTTTGAGTAGTGAGCTCTAAAATGCCTAACCTGTCCTGGCTGGAGTAATTGTCCCTATGGTAACTTTTAAAATATATATATTTTATCTAGGTTTTTTGTTTCTATTGGTGTCGCAAATCTGCACATGACCTCGATATTGGTGCACATAACAAAATTCATTCCGCACATGGATGGAAAAAATTAGAGGGAACATTGCTTGCAGCCTTCTTTGAAAGATTGGTATAGTCTCAGAAAGTCTTTTTTCTTCTTCTTGTTTTTCAGATACTATCTAGCCTCAGAAACTCTGGTGGTTGGAGAATTAGTGAAATGAGACACCAAAAAAGTCAAGGTAATGAATGCTGAGCACTTGGGAGGGGAAATGATTTTTAGTCAGACTGTCTAAAACTCTATTTTTTGTTTGTAACTTTTAAACTTCACTGACCAATTAATATTTTGGATTTTAGACACCTTTGCTAAAGAGTCAATACTGCAACCCTTCAGTTATGATGCTCTCATTTTAACATGCTCTGAGATCACCAAGAAAAATCAGGACAAATTGACATTCAGGATATTTCCAAGTTAGAAAAACAAACATTTACAGGGGAAAAAATACTTGTCAGTATTTATACATTTATACATAATAAAAAAGGCATAAAAAGAGCAAAAGGATGATTTAAAAATAATATGAAGACAAAACAAAACAAACTTTGCAGGCCATTATTAATAGATTACTTCCTTGATCTGTTGGGTCAGAATAATGAGAAGGGACTGACTAATTTGCTCTATATTGTTCTATCTTTGGGTCTGTCTACACTACCCACTAGATCGGCGGGCAGCGATCAATCCAGCGGGGATCGATTTATCGCGTCTAGTCTAGACGTGATAAATTGACCCCCGAGCGCTCTCCCGTCGACTCCTATACTCCAGCTCAGCGAGAGGCGCAGGCGGAGTCGACAGGGGAGCGGCAGCAGTCGACTCACCACAGTGAAGACACTACGGTAAGTTGATCTAAGTACGTCGACTTCAGCTACGTTATTCATGTAGCTGAAGTTGCGTAATTTAGATCGATTTCCCCCCCCAGTGTAGACCAGGCCTAAAGTACTTAAATGACTCCTTCACCATAGTATCTGCGCTTCTCAAAATCTTTAATATATTTATCCTCACACCACCCTTGAGGTAGAGGAATCTATTATTTCCATTTACAGATGAGGAACCAAGGTACAGAGAAGCTAAATGACTTGTCTAAGTTTGTGTCAGAGAAGGGAATTGAACCCAGGTCTTCCAAGTTCAAGCATAACATTCTTAACTTTGAATGCCTCAGGAAAGGCCTCTTTACTCTCTCTGTTTTCAACAAAGAATCACAGACCTATATGCCTAAAAGATAGTTTTATGTTTCTCCAAAGGTCAATACGTCTTCAGCTTGACCTAGTGACCCACATGCTGGTTACTAATTTTTGGTTTTGCAATTATTTTTTTAGAAGGGTCTTCTGCAGTGGTGGGCTTTGCCAGCACAAAGCATTTTTAAAGCAACCATCTTGAATAACATCATATCTATGGTCTAAAGTCAGTCACATAAAGGCACATGACACCAAAAGCAGATCTCACCACTGAAAGATTCATGGAGCTGCCATTGCTGACTCAACTTCAGTTGTGTCAAAAGCCTGCTTCACCGGAACACACTTTATTTTATTAGTGGACTGGTACAAACAGGAGAGGTGAGAGCAGCTACAGGATCATTTGTCTGCCCATGCTGCAAGAACCCCATGAGGCAGTGGATGAAGTTGAATTAGGCTGCAACTTTATTCACCTAAAATATCTGGGAATGCCTGGCAATAAATTGCACAGAGCAGTTCATTTCCTTAATTGTTTCCACCTGTTTGGGAGGCTGCAACCAGCCCTCCCCCTTTCCAACCTGGTCCCAGCCAGCATGTTGCTGGGATCCCACCACTCTCCCCTCATATGAGGGTTATGGGGACTGAAAAGGAAGAGGATTTGGCTCCCTGCTCTACCAGACATTGGAGCCCCAGAGGGATGCTTTCCTCTAAATTCCTTTTCAAACAATTTTATCTGATCACTTTATTCCTTCCATAATGAGTACATCTGCCCTGGATAATGGCCACATTTTAAAAACATTTACTAAGTTGCCACATTTTAACCTAACCTCCCTGCCCACACACTCTCCCCCGCCCCCCAGGTCCCTGACCAGCTGAGGGAAAGGCAAAAATACCCACCACACCTCAGCCAATTTGGAGGGGAGGGAAAAATTTCCTCCCAGCCCCCAAGGATAAAGACAACTAGTGTAATGCCCACAGCAGATCACGACAACACTTGGTTCTACTCTGATTCCAAAGGTGGGTATTGCCAGTGAGAGAAGTCTTCTCCAGAACTGCCCAGTATATAAATATTCCGCCCCCCTTTGGTCACCTGGAAGGACAGTGCCCATCCTCTGCCCACACACACATCTAAGTCCAGCCCCTTCCTATTCCTCTTTGCCCAGTCCAGGTAAACATTCCTCCTCCTCCCCCTCTGCCAACAATTGCAGAGAGAGTCCTTATAAGAGAAATATCTTCTTTTCTTCTGGCCAGCCAGTTAAAGGGCCCACCACATACAGTTGTGGTGAGCACATAAAGCAAAGAATCATGCCTATTTATGGCTGAAAGACAGCACACAGGAAGCTCTCCTCCTATTGCTTCTATTATTGTTACATTCTGGGTTTTCCCATCCAAGGGGTGGGTCAAACAGCCACACCCTTTCACTTCCTCTCAGAATTACTTCCTCAGGCAGGGTCCTTTACATGTGGGAGGAGCCATAGCCTTTGGGTGTTGTGTGGATGTGCTCAAATAAGTCCTCTCACAGTCAGCCAGCACAGTAACTCTGTTGTACACACAAGCATAAGATTTAAATGAATGCCTGAATGGAGAGTAGAGAGCCACATTATTACTGTGAGCCCTGTTGCTAAGTTTGAGGTAAAGACTTGGTAGCTAAGATACATACTTTATTAATTACTAAACAAAAGCTGGTAATTGGGCTAACACTGAAGTTGGGCAATAGGGTATCAACATATGTAACCCCGATCAATTTTGGCCCAAACTATATAAATACACAAGTAATATTTCATTCTCTCTAACTCTCAGGCTCACTCAGACCCAAATTTTACACTCTACTCCTCTTACCCCATCAAGGATGAAATGGCCTCCGTCTCAATGATTTGTGTTGGAGGAACTGTCGTCACATTTTGGTTTCCAGTAGAAAGATAACATAATCTAATTATAAATTAATCTTTTGAGGTATCTTCCACTTGGGCATCGCTTAGGAGTGAATGATAATATTGTCTAAATCTGAACAAAATACTTCCTCTTGTTGTTAGCTGCTTGAATTACTATTGCAACTGATGGGAGAAAAATCAATGCTCCCTCACGGGGCAGCCAGCTTACTGAAATATGGGAAGTGTTAGCTATAGAAAAATGAATAGCCTAAAAATTATGCATATACCAAGTATCTGCTGAAGTAGAAAGTCATCATTTCTCCACACTGAAGTTGGGTTTAATTTAATTTCAAATTGCAACTCTTTATGTATGCAAAGTTTTAAAATATTCTTTCTTTGACTGATGTGACCTCTCATGTTTCGTATAATGAACTTAAGTGAGAATTACCCACTTGTGGCCACATTATAAAATTTTATTTAAAATTACTCCTATAATGTCCACTTCGCCAGACAGACCCCCTTAGTACTACACCACTTAACTATTTCAATTGCTTGATCTGTCAATGACTATGAGACCAAACACAATAAGGGATCAATATAATCATTTACCAACTTTCTCTCTGGGAAAAATAAGTGGGCATCCCTTGTTTTCAAACAGAACTTTATGCCCACCCTCCCAATTCTTATAATTCCATTTCTGTTTTCCAAATTCTTAACCACTATAAAAATCTTTCACATGGCCAATCTGGAGTTCTTCAGTTACCTTATGCAACCACAGTATGCGATGACTAAGCATCCCACTAACCCTTGTAGAAATGTACCTTTTCCTTACTTCATGTATAAGCAGGGAAATGTTATTTTCCCTCACTGAGGTTTTCTTTGCAGCTTATAATAACTCTTGTACTTGGCATTGCTTTGCTTTGATCTAACTACCTGTGTGAAAACCACCTGTCTGAAAACATCTTTAAATGGTATGAGTTTCAGTAAGGTTTGCATATTTATATTTGAATCTACATCAACTTTGCAACCCATTGTGGTGGTCTGGGTTACGATCCATGAAAATTCATAAGGTACAGAGACAAAAAGGGCTCTATGTTTGTATGATAAGCAATTATGTAGATCTACAGTATCATTTTTCAACAATCTATATATTATGGCCTTAAAAACTGCCTTAGATACTGGGTGAAGCGTTCAGCTAAACAGCCATCTCAGGGTATGTTTTCATTGGATATTAATCTGGGTGATTGGCGGGGCGGGGGGGGGGGGAAACCAGGGTCAGCCTAGCCCAGGTCTGAGCATCTGCACTGTAAGGCCCTACACCCATATTACTGTGTCTTCACTGTTTCTACACTCACCCATGTGTGCCCAGGGGCATATCCCATGGTTCCTTATGCTGAGACACTCCAGGATTCTTGCCCGTTCCTTTGGGTCAATTATGGAAGAACTTGTCTGTCCTTCATGGGGAATTGTGGCCAGGCATTAGAGGACTATCAGCATTCAAGTGATTTTTCCTGCATCCTCACTGCAAAGAGGGCATGTTCCAACCTGAGTTAAACCAGAACCTGGACTCTCTAACCAATATCCCAGCTGGGTAATCTAGCCCAAACTTAAAGCACCTTTAAACCCGGTCAGAGGTTTTTCTGGTAGGAGGGTAGGCTAAACATGGGTAAGAGCCCAGGTTAACTGTGCAGTTTCATCAGACTGCATTTTCATCATGACACACTTTCATCAGAGCTACAGAGCTAGTTCCCTCAGACAAGAGGCTATTATTGAGAACCAGAGAATAGCCTGAAAGTGTGTTTGGAAAACTCATTAAAAACAGATAACTCAAGATGCTAGTTTTGATGAAGGGAGATAAACAGATGAGTTTCTTGGGGCGGTAGCAAAGATGCTAAATTACTGCTCATACTGGTCAAGCAAACTGGTCAGTTACTCTCTGCCAAGCAAATTACCATGGATACCAGGAGTAAGTTGCATTGCTTGAAAAGACAGAAAGTGAAATATGGGAGTTGAAGCTGAGTAAGACTGTCACTGTACAGCATGCCTGCACTCTGATTGGCTTAGACAATACCATTTCAGTACAATACCTTTAGACTGAGATAAACTGTTAGTAAGGGATCTTCAAAACTAATTCTGTTTAATTTGAGTTCACTGACTGGGTACAAGCCACCTTTTCTGTGTGTTTTTTTGACTAAAAACTAAACCAGTCTTACAGTAGCTTATTATTAGGCATATTCCTAATGTGCCATACCTCATAGTATTTATGGGTTCCAAACATTCACGTATATCAGTTCCCTCATGGAAGAGGGACAAAGCCCACAGGTCCTTGTACACAGAGAAAAGTGGCTTCCATAAAATGAGTAAAATATAGACAATCTATTTCCTAGATTATGCAGCTAAAGGCATTTTGCAAATTAATTTGCAGGAGAAAGCTTGTTGTTTAATTGCATTTGCTGCTGCTGGATCATGTATGTGTTCTCACAGCAGTTTCCTCCGATATTTCCACTCATTTGAATCAATGGGACATGCCAAGTATGTTCAGCCATACTGCTATTATTTGCTGAATGAATTTGGTGTGCCAGTGAGCAGTGAGGTGGTTAACTGTGTTGGCATTTACCTGACCATAATTAGGGGCTCCAAGTTCATGCCCATTAAGATGAAGGGGTGAAGTTCTCACCTGTCTTGATATTAAACAAAAGTGAAAAATTTCAAAAACAACTAACTCCCATTTTGAAAATTGACTTAGGCTTTGTCTACACAGGGACATTGACTGGCGTAATATTGCAGAATAAGATACTTTGCAGTAGGTATTTTCCCATACTCTTCCCCACCTGGACACACTATTACAGAATAAAGTGACTTTATTACAGAATAATTACTCTGCTCACAAAACTATTCCAGAATAGCTAAATTATATTGGAATAGTTAATCCAGAACTGCTCTGCTGGTCAACTTCCACCATGTAGATCAGGCCTCAGGCGCCAATGAGGTTAATACGCTGTTTATATTTATTTCCTTATTTCTTTTTTACAATAGCTTCTAGTAAATTGTGCCCTTTGTTGGGATGTCCCCTTCAAGCCTCCAAACCAAGATTTGTAGTATTCAGATTATTTTCCCACTCACCGATAGTACTAACTTGTAGGAATGGCAATGTTTTCCTCAGCTTGGCACTGTGCTCCATTACCCAGGAATGTAGTAATATCAACATTAAAGGTTGGGAAGATGGCAGCAGCAGCTTTTTTTGGTGGCAGAGAGAATAGAACCAACATAAAAACATTTCTGCTGCCTTTCACACAGCTGTCTACATAAGTCTCCATGAAACACTCCCTTCCAATGGCTTCTGTGCCCCTATCATGGTTCTTTTTCAACCTTGCTAACCAATCCTTTGGCATTACTGTTGGAGGATCTTTTCTTTCCTCCTTACCCTCTCTATGGGATTTTTCCCTGGCTCTGTTCTTGGTTTTCTTCTTTCTTACCTCCTGTGTGACCTCATCCACTATGATGGTCTTTTGTCACCTCTGTGCTTATAGCTCACAAATCTATCCTTCCATCCTTGAACTTCCACTTTGCTTAGGTTCACATCTCTTCCTTTCTGTTAATATCTATTGGTGTTCAGCTGCTTTCTTAAACTAAGCGTGGTAAAAACCCAAACTTTTAATCTTTTCTCCAAAGCCCTTTCCCTCTTTCACCATCAAACTCCATTTCAAAAGCATTCAATGCCAGATTTTCAATTGCAACCACAACTGGAGGCAGATTTTCAAGAAGTGCTCAGCTCCTGTTCAGGCAACTAAACATGGGTCATATTTTCAAATGTTACTTGTCTCTGTAGGAGTGGGTTCTATAGCCTTTCACAGGAGCTGGTCCAAGCTTTGTTTCTTGTACCCTCTATTTGTCCACAGTTTCATAGTTCCAGTGGAACGTTGCTGTCTTGGTACGTCATGGTCATAGAGACCCATCATCTAACTCCTAGTGAAATTGGGAGGAGGGGAGAAAAGATATGTCTAAATGAGTCCAATACTGATTGTTAAGGTCCTAAGAGGCAATCTAATTTAGCTATATAAAATCATGAAAGGGAAAGAATTAATTGATACTAATGAGTTATATGAGATATCATCATAATTAATTCCTAAATAACAAGAGGACATGGGCTGAAGTGAGGGGGGAAAAAAGACTGGCCTAGATATCATAATAGATTACAAAGGGTATTTGAAATAAGAAACAAACTGCCAAAGTCAGAGATGGAAGGAAGTTTGTAAATCTTTTCAAAAAGGAAATGAACACATTTGTTTTCTTTTTTTTTTCAGACAAGAGAATGAGCTGATACAGACACTTGTTGAATTTTTGTGGTTAAGCCAGTGAAGCGTAAGTTTGCTTCTATTTCCCAGGCTTACAAGGGCAGGTCTTGGTGGACCATCTGGTCTTTAGGAGAAGTGCAGGCATTCCCAGTTGCATTTAAGACTGCATAATGTATTTATCTGAAAACATTTAAAGATGTTAATGTTCATTTACCACTTTGCTGTGTGAGCTTCTTTAAAAAAAAGACATGGGACCAAATTCATCCCTGGTGAAGGCAACAGAGTTACACTAGGGATAAACATGGTCCAATCTGTCTATCAGAGAGCACAAATACAACACACTATGGCAGTTGCTAGGGTAACTACATAGATTTGATTTGATTTTTTTCTAAATAGCAGTGCTGACTAACTCCATGCATAACCCTGCAACTTCACAATGTATTAAGTTGCAATTCCTATATTGCTGCAGTAACTTACACAAAGATTTTTTTCAAACACTCTCATTTTTGTGTGAACACTGACTATAGTCCTTTTACTCCATTTTGGAGCTACTTACTTCTTTGGTGTATAAATCACAGATGACCAGTTATGTGCTAGAGGACAAAAAGCTTTGATGAATCACAGAAACGATAAATTATGTAGGAAAAGGGCACTCTCTTTTTGGAAATCCCATAAAATTATCATCACATGTTGATTCCGTTTTCATGAATACAAATCAAAGACTCCTAGAGACTTATCTCAAAAACTCGCATGAACAACTGGTTATTTCTCTTGCATGAGCTATTTAAAAATATGTAGTTTTAAAACAAATTCAGGTCAGCTTATGGATCTTCCATTTTTATTTGTTTATTATTTGGTGAAGCCCAAAGTATTATGCATGTGTCAGTGTTAGAAAATACTCCTTCATGGGGAAATTACTTACAACTGAGGGTTAATAGCAGTAGTTTCTGCTCATTGAGGGGAGAATGTACTCATATGAGTAGAGCTGTTCAAATCCCTGTTTAGTACAGTGTATATGGTTGTTTTTAAACATGCATCTTAAGATAAATGAAACTACTGATTCCTGAATGCCTCCTGCTATGTGGCAGTACACACAGTATGGTGTGCTGAAAACCTACTACTAAGGAAAGTAGAAGCTCTGGGAACTTGCACAGAGGCTAACCATGTGAAACAGCACAGTTACTAAAAACTTACATCTCACCATGAATACGGGCTCGATCCTACAGCTTTGAAGTCAGTGGAAATTTTGCTTTTGACCTCAATGGGAGCAGGGTTTAAATATATAACAATGGGAAGTGTCTCAAGTATTATGTGCAAGACATGTATAAAATGCCTGATGTAACCCCTGGGAATCCCACTTTTGGAGTCAACACACCTTGTCTTTGCTAGCTGGATCAAGAAATCAGCATAATTCCTCATAGCTAATAAAAAAGTGGTTGTAAATTACAAATCTACTTAATTAAAATGTCTTGCAAAAATCTTTTTGTATTATTTTAATTTTCTTTTAGAAAAATCACAAGTTTTTTTCTGTAAGTATGTTATTTGTCATGTCACCATATTAAATCACAAAAATGTTGGTGTTTTGGGTCAGGATGACGTATCCCCTTTCTTTTTTCTCTTTGTGTGTCAGTTGAAGAAAGAACTTGGCTTATGTGCTCAGTTGGAGGCGATATTCTTCCAGTAACGGGGTCTAGCTATTTGGTAAGCTCTACAGGCAGTTGTACAGATGGATCTGGAGTTGCCATAGGCTTTGTCACATGGGTCAGATACTGATGGGCTGTCAAGAGCCACATACCTCTGGATGCTATTTCCTTTTGAGTTACCTTTAATTGTAGATAATTCTTATTTTCTCTCAAAAGATTTCTATATAGGTCTGACAAATAGCCTTTTCCATAACTAGTGGAAAGATGATATCCACTAATGTTTATGAACAGCTCACATGCTGACAAATGGCACAGAAATATTGGTTTGCAAATTTTAAGTAACATATTTTTGATATTATTGTGAAGTCTCCTGTTTTTCACATACACCGGGCAGTTCATATCAATATGCACAGAATGCCTTGCTTTAAAAGTGGGAATAATATAGCCAAAAAACATATACCAAAGTGTTACATTGGATACTCATTCAAATCAAGTTATTTCCTACAGATGGTAATTATTTAGCTATATAATTCACTGTAGAAATAATTATTTGGACCAAGACATTAATTTTCTATAGTTGGCAGCCTAGCCAAGTAAGGAAGTATGAATAAAATATATTGTAGCATAGCATATCAATATATAGTGCAAGAACAATATACACAAACAGTACATTAAGCGTTATGGAAGACAACATGCTTGGAAAAACAGAACCCATTTTAGTAACTGGTTTCAAATTCCATATGCCTTTAGCCTGTCTGAATGTTAAACGTTGCTTTATATTTTTCCTTGTGCCACTTCCTATTATGATAATGTTTCATTAGTTTGAGAATCTGACCTCATAATGCTAGACTAAAAAAGAAAGACAGACAGACAAGTTCTTGTATTCAATGTGAACATCTTGCAGCTTACACCCTTGTTTGCCAGGTTCTGGGCTCCTTACACACACAGATAGTGCAGTGTCAACAAAAATGCTACAGTGACATTTCTCTCTCTTTCTCAATTACATGTAAGCTTTTCACTGCCGGTATAAAATACATATTGTGCTCTTGCAAGATTCATTGTACTGAGGTCAGCTGGAACTTATTGTCCTTGTTGCTTTAGAACAAGACAAAACTGACATCTGTAAGATTTGCTGTTAAATAATCAAAAACAGTAGAGGTAGGGAGCAATATAGAAAAATGAAAATGTTGGGGCACTTTGTATCTAAATTACTTATTTTCTACAATGTACTGATGCTTGACTGCATGGCACTTTTCTGTTTTATGGTCAGATTGTTGTTTTAATAATTTAATTTTAAAATTTAAATACTAACTATTTTAGATGTTTTAAAATAAAAGTTGATCTCCCAGTCCTTCTCATATACATATGATTAAACATTAAGTGGAACTAACAGTTTGGATTACCAATGGTTTTTATGTTTACCTCATGACTTAGTGTTTCTGCCAGTATTACTTTCCCATCCAAATGCATTGTTAGTGAATTATATTGTCCCAAATACCAGTTGAGAGGGCAACTGGTATTTGGGACCCTAATTAAGAACTACAGATTAATTTACTGGACACCTCAAATTAATAAATTAAAATAAACGATTCAACCAAGCATTAAGCATTTAAGAGGAAGAAAAGCTTATAAATTGCACAAATACAATCAAAACAAGAGGCCTTTCTTTTCTAAAGTACTGCTTTACATGGAAAAGCCACTTGGAAACAGGCACAGAGCTTTACCTAGAATGAGCTGTTGATAAATCTAATCCTGGAGGATTGGAAATCAGGTAAAAGAAATTTTGATGAAAATTATGTACATGTACTTTGACAAGCTCATAAACACTGCAGCTATGATAAGTTTTCTTATTTATTTATTTATTTAAAGACTGACACAACTGTATAAGCCCAAACTCTAATTTTTACAGACCTGGGTTTGGAGATCTGTCATTGAGAGATATAATGGAAAGAATAATTGCTTGGTAGCTGCACAAACATGAGATTTGTTGTCAGGCTACAGTTCGGAGGCTACATCTGGCGTCTGAAATGATTGATGCTGTCTGTGTGTGTGATTTGGGAAACAATTTTTTTTTTTTTACTAATGTAACTGACATTCCTAACTTTCATACAATCAAAGCAATTAATTCATAACTGTTAATAAACTTTTTTTTACACTCTTAAATACATCTTTCAAGTGTAGATATTCAACATGCAATAACAGTAGTGAAGGTAAGCATGTGATTTCAATTTAAAAATAAAAGTCATGTCTGAATAACAGAACAGCATTCTCATTTCCTAATACTCTGGTTTTTACTACTTTGCATTCAACTGTGAAAAGTCTTTTAAAACTCCGAACAGCAGTAAAACTTGAATGAATTTTTGACCCATTATTGCATAGCGGGTGCGCTTTCCAAGTTCTAGAGACTGCCAAGTTCTCCCCACCTAATATTTCCACTTTAATTGTGCCACTTGAGAAATTTACGTGCCTCAAAATATGGCATGAATCTTACGCTTATTGCAGTATCATTAGCAGCAACATTTAAGCAACATCTGTGTGCTATAGAACTAATTGAAGTAGCAGAAGTGGCAGCTGTAAATCCACAGGAAGATGGCAGTTTGCACCCAGCACTGCTGAGTTAGCTAGTAACTGTCAGCCTGTTCCTGCAATCTGCTCTGGAGTACTATGGTACAGGAACACAATGTCCAAAAAAATACAGCGAGTAGGCTAATGATCCTATTAACCACTTTGCTGCACCAATTTGGCTTTTTTTCCAGTTTCCTTGTTGAATTTCATTATATATTTCACCATTCCAGTGAAAAGTCCAGTATGAGACATGTCTGATTTTAAACTACTTACCTGAATTCAGTGAGGCTTGTTTGGCTGAACTCACAACTGATTTTTTTTTATTTAATATATATCTCAGTCCTTTCAATTGTTTTTTATTTTGTTTTATTTTTAATCACATGTGCCAGTAAACTGGTAACATTGTTCAAATCCATCACATTTTCTTTCTGTAGAGGTAACATTTTCAATAATTAGTACAATCCCCTCCCCCAATTTAAGTCTTTTTTTGGGTGGGAGGATTAAAGCATATCTTCATTCAAACTGTGAAGGTTAGTTTGCTAAGTTATTCATGAGGCCTGCTGCACATTAGTGACTGAAACCTCAGTACCTCAGTTGATTTAACTAATTGGTGATTACAAAAGAAGCAAGGTGTTAAAAGTAGCATGTCCTGGTATTAAAGAGTAATCCAGTCACACACCACATTAGGCCTTAAGAATGTGTTGCCGCATTACCAGTATTTCCTTCTTAATTTGTTACTTTAAAAAAATGGTTTAGAATAAACTAAATAATAACCAAGCTACAACTAGGAAGGAGCAATTTAAATATCAACAATACATTTTTTTGTCTTAAAGCAATATTACTCCTGAGATGCTACATTAATGTATATCACATATTCATAAAATGGTGTATATTCAGCACACCTGACAAATTCATATAGTATCTATTAAGGCTTAACAAAACATGGTGCCACTTTGCTTTTAATTCCACTGTTTTCATTTGTTTCTGTACTGGCACTGGATGGATGTGTTTTCACCCCTCACTTGGTCCTTAGACAATTATGTAACTGGTATCTTTAGAAGCACTCAAGTGTGTTGGAAATACACAAAAGAAGACCTCTTTCAATATATGATGACTGGTGTGTTTGCCAACAACCCAACTTCATTAGAAAATTGGCACGTCCACTGAACTGCCATGTGACACACCGTTAACTGTGGATATTTGTTGTCTTAATGCACAAGTACTCAGGGACTGAACTGATAAGGGAAAAAACTGTTCTGAATCTGCTGAACTACATGCTTAGGGGGGCACAGAACCTTACAATATTGAAAATCAATAGTCATGTGACAGTTTAAAGGTTAAAGGTTTCTTGAATTAACTTTCTAGTACTAAATTACCCACTCCTTATTTTTAAATGAATACAACTTTTAAAGATACATATATGAGGCTCACCATGGAAGCAAAATAATGAAACAAAAGTGGTGGTGGCAAGAACAGAATGATGTAATATAATTTAAATATAATGTCACATTTCTCATCTGCAAATTTAAAGAGACTTATAAAGGTGTATAGCAATATCAAGTCCTGCTAACATGTTTAACAAACACGATTACAATACCCAGAAAATAAAAACAGAACTGTAGACAGTTGACACTCACACACAGGAACACACAAAAGTAACAGTATCTTAACAATAAATGATCAAGGTTTGTATCACATGTAATACTTTTTCTCTAATGTATAAGTGCATTTTATAAATAAATGTGTTATATAAATGCAGTTAAAAGTAAAAGATGGATGAAGTAACATAACTGTATCAGTAAAATGTTCTAAAAATTTATTATTTGTTAGAGATGAGTAAATAATTTGGGTCCAATCCTCTGCACAGTTACACATGTAACTGTTTGCATATAAGCAGTGTCAATGAATTCATTACTTAGGTGCATAAACGTACTCAGGTATGTAACTGTTTGCTGGATTGGGCCCTGGGCATCATTATCTTCTTTAAAAGTGTCTGAAAGCAATTTGTTATTTGAATTCTTCCCCCTCCACCATTGTTTTTTGTTTGTTTGTTTGTTTGTTTTCCCCCCCACTTCGATAGATTGGTCTAAGTGTTGGATAAGCAAGATTAGGGAATTTTAGAAATCATTAAAACTTTTTCTTTCTGGGTCACAGAGGCATTCCCAAAGCCTCATTTCTAGAAATACTCAACTTCTTTTAGGATTTATTGATTGGGTGCAGCTTAAATTGAATTTTCTGTTGTCACAGTGCAATTGTATGTATGTGCACCATCCTAGCAGTCAGATTCTTGTCTGCCTGTCTCAGAGCTCTGGTCCAGGGTTTGGGGAATCTTGTCCCTGTGTCAAGCAGAGTCCTCAGTATGCAATTTAAAATATAGCATATAAAATATACAATTTAAAACATAACACTTCCGGGATAAATACATGGATGCACAAGTGTAAAATTTGCTAGCCTAATAAAAAGTACTCAAGTGTGAAGGTTAAGATTCACTTTTCAGGAGCAGTTATGTGAGTATAACTTCATCATCTGAATGGTTCATGGAAAACAAACTCAAACTGAGGGCAAGTCAATGGGGGGAAAAGTTCTGCAGTAATTAACTACCTGTAACTGAGGTAAACTAACCAGCATTTAAAAAAAGTATATATGTTATTTTACCAATCAAACACTGAGTTTTGGGAATAAAATGTGAACTTAGCCTTTTCACCACTGACATTTCCAGACAGCCTGCTAATAAGCGTCAGATTCATCTTTGACATAACCCATGTGACTTCCATTTATGCCAATGGGATTCCCACCTACTTATGCTACATCTGGATTTGGGCCTAAAAGGAGAAGGACATGTATAATCAAGGCACTCCATTCATCCAAAGGGGTTTACATAAAACCTACAATGTGTCTTGATGGACAATCAAACTCATAAAACAATGAAGACAAATTGTAACCAATATAACAATTCCAGTCTTCGAATACGTGGCCAAAAATTAAGTGCGTGTTAAGGCCCTGATCCAAAATAAGACATGAGCAAATGCATAACTTTAAGCACATAAGTAGTCCCACTGACCTTCTATGGGACTCATAGAATCATAGGACTGGAAGGGACCTCAAAAGGTCATCTAGTCCAGTCCCCTGCACTCATGACAGAACTAAGTATTATCTAGACCATCCCTGACCGATGTTTGTCCAACCTATTCTTAAAAAACTCCAATGATGGAGATTCCACAACCTCCCTAGGAAATTTATTTCAGTGCTTAACTACCCTGACAGTTAGGAAGTTTCTCCTAATGTCCAACCTAAACCACCCTTGCTGCAATTTTAGCCCCATTGCTTCTTGCCCTAGCCTCAGAGGTTAAGGAAAACAATTTTCTCCCTCCTCCTTCTAATAACCTTTTATGTACTTGAAAACTGTTATGTCCCCTCACAGTCTTCTCTTGTCCAGACTAAACAAACACAATTTTTTCAATCTTCCCTCATAGGTAATGTTTTCCAGACCATTAATCATTTTTGTTGCTCTTCTCTGGACTTTCTCCAATTTGTCCACATCTTTCCTGAAATGTGGTGCCCAGTTCTGGACACAATACTCCAGGTGAGGCCTAATCAGTGCAGAGTAGAGCGGAAGAATTACTTCTTGTGTCTTTCTTACAACTCTCCTGCTAATACATCCCAAAATGATGTTTGCTTTTTTTGCAAGGGTTACACTGTTGACTCATATTTAGCTGTGGTCCACTATGAGCTCCAGATCCCTTTCTGCAGTACTCCTTCCTAGGCAGTCATTTCCCATTTTGTATGTGTGCAACTGATTGTTTCTTCCTAAATGGAGTACTTTGCATTTGTCCTTATTGAATTTCATCCAATTTACTTCAGACCATTTCTCCAGTTTGTCTAGATCATTTTGAATTTTAATCCTATCCTCCAAAGCACTTGCGACCTCTCTCAGCTTGGTATCATCTGCAAACTTTATAACTGTATTCTCTTTCACATGCTTACAGTTAGTGTTTAAGTGCTTTGCTGGATCAGGGCCTAAAACAGGTTTTTTCCCCCTGTTTATCCACAATTAGAGCGAAATATAAACTGTATATTAAATAGAATATAAGTGATGGTTATAACTTTTCTCTCACTCTATTTCTGTGTATATACAAACACACACAGATGACAGACATGTTATATATACTGAGAGAGAACATGCATGGGTACAGCACAGACCCAGAACTTATAAACCACTATTTTAAGGCAAAATATGAGATATTAACTAACTAATAAATACTCCCTTGCACTCATGGGAGATATAATCCTAGAAGACATGTTGAATATTTATTTCTAGAACCATCATTCATGACCAGTGTGCAATTACCTAAATGTTTATTTCTATCAACAACCATATTAATTCCCAGTCTACTTCTGGATGATGCTTGTATTACAGCAGTAGTTTTAATTGAACATTTATTAAAATAAATTCTATGTCAGGAGATACCCATTCCATCTGGCTACACTGGACAGGCATTATTTCCTGGATGTGTCTGCTTTATACAACATCTCATACACATCTTACTAACTGAGATCATTATTAGATTGCTGTGGATTTTGTGCAACAGCTTCTCCCCCGCCCTTCCCTCCCCCCGCATCTCATTGATATTAGCTTACTTGCACATTTGCCATAATATTTTTCCTCTGCTATACAGTGTATATTTAATTCTGAAAGAGAAAGGATAGTGCACAAATCTGACAGAAGGAAGAGAACTTCTATAAATAACAGCCATTGGAAAGCTAGATGGGCTGTATCTTTTGTGTGCTTCCAATAACAAGAGATAAGAGTCTTGATAAGGAATAAAAAATGAATCAGGAGCCTAGTGTTAAATTTTAATTCTTGAAAATGAAATAAGAAAAGCTTACCTTCTCCCACAAAATAGCCAGCTGCTAACAAACAACTTCTGTGTGCTAGGAAGACACTTTTTGGTACATTTGCTCACTTAGCAGCCAAACATTATTTTTATTGCTGGTATCATGAACAAACACAAAACAAATAGGATACACTCAGAATTTTTTAAAACAAAAACAAACATTGTGCCGTTAATCTATTATTCTCTGTTATATCAAAGTGCCTTTTTGTTTCTTTTACTGTGACTCATCTTAATGAAAGCTACTATTTTAAAGAACATCTCCTTCAATCCAAATATTGCAAACTTGTTTTTGTCTTTTGGCCAGGCCTTACAAAATTTAAAGATGTTACCACACATAACAGACAAAGAAGTGCTGTTTCTAGGGAACTTCAGATGGGGGTTTAATATTCAGTAGACTGCTTGACTTTTACCAGCATGCGTATTACCAAAAAGTCAATGCACATCCCTGTTCCACTGTATAATTAAGACTTTTAACTGTATCACAACTAACTTTTAATGTTCCTTCTGTAATTTACTAAGTCATTTTCCATGAAAGCCAACTCACTTTTCATTGGAAAGCTTTGTAAATCTACTTCACCTTTTTATTTTTTTAAAACTTTTGGTACTGTAGATTTTCAGCATTTTAATATATTGCTTTGGGACAACATGTCAGCTTGCTGTTCATAGAAATTAAGTCCATGAAACCTGTAATGAATTATAAAGCTCATCCAAGTATTTTGCATTCTGCAGTAACAAAAAAACAAACAAACAAAAAAAAAGGCTATTATATTCTTCCTCAGAAGACAGAATACAGTTCAGCAGACATTTGTGGAACTCACTGTAAGAATGACAGTTCCCTTTGAGAGAAGTATTTCTCAGCCTTCTCTTCCCCCCGTCTCAGGTTTGGTAGTGGGAGCTGAAGGATTGTTGGGTTTTGCCAATGCTGTCTCCAACTGCCTCTCTTTGCGAGTAGTGTCCTCATAACTCTCAACCTTGCAACCTGCCAGTGTGCAACACCAGCCACTGAAATGTGACAAGTGACCAAAAGGAAGAACACTTGCCTTACTTTGCATTTCACGCCATACATAATGGATAATATTTTAAACGATAAAACTATTCTTTTTAAGAATGTTTTCTCACTTTTTGAGCCAATTAAACCAGTTTTGCCATCTGCCAGAGAGGGGGAGTGGCTGGGGGAGGTAGGGGTAGAGAACCACTGCTCAGTCTACTTAGGGGCTGGAAGGGTGTGAGGTTTGTTAGAGATGAGGGAGATGGGGGTGGGGAGGATGAGGAGAGGGCTAAATTAATGCAGGCTATCCCGACCTGGCTCCTGGCTGCCCCAGAAGGTCATCAAATGCTCCCTCTCCACTGGCAGTTCTCAGCCCCTGGCTCCTTTCACCCTCTCCATGAAGCAGAGGCCTGTGAAGGAAGGAGCAGAGCCAACATGTGGTAGGAGTGCATGGTAGTGTTTGGATAGGGGAGGAGGGAGTGAGCAAGCTAGGCCTGCTCATTTTCATGAGGGAGAAGGGAGAAGAAGAAAGAGTGCAGCACAGTTCAGAACTCCCTTCTGAATGCAGTCATTTTTTGTCTGGCTGGCAGGAGAAAGGGGATGCAGCTCCTTTAAGGGTCCTGCTGCATTTGCGTTATGAGGGAGGAGAAAGTGGGACTTACCAGAACTGAGTCAATGGAGGAAGAGTCAGTGGCCAGACCAGGTGGAAGCAATGACCCACCACATGCACCAAGGTGAGAGGGGTTGGTTATTTATACCCTGTGCATTCCGGAAGGTATTCTCTCTCAGACCAGTCACTGCTCAACGATAGCTGCTGCAAGGAGGCAGTCTGGGAGCCTGCTGCAGGTATACGTGGCTGCAGGACCCTACCATGGGTGTTTCCCAGTATCAGGAAGCATAGTCTGCAGCAGAGCCAGTCTCCAGGCAGTCTTATGAATGCAGCTGGCCTGTAGTAGGCTGCCTGATTGGCTACACAACCTGATTGCTTAGAAGGGTCAGCAAATCAGCTCTTAAGCTCAGCAGCAGCAGCAAGAGCAGTCCATTAGCTGCTCAAAGCATTTGCCCACAGCTGCGATAATTCCTGTTCCTGTCGTGTTCCAGCCTTGGACCCAGCTCTGTTCCAGACTTGATCTCAGCCTTATCCCTGTCTTGTCTCATTCCAGGTAACCCAAGCCTGACCCTTGGCTCAGATTCCAGACTTCTTATTTCAGCTCTGACCCTTGCCTCCGATTCCTGACTACCGACTCCTTCTCTAAGCACTGGGCATGACTCCTGCTCCAGCCACTATGCACAACTGCCTACATCCCAGTCACTAACTGTCTGAGCAACCCCAAACACAAGGAAAAAGAGAGCTAGAGCTGCAACAGTGAGCACGGATCCTACAAAGGCCAGTATCTCTATCATGGAGATAGTGGGAACCCTACAGACTTGACAGGCCCAAGTTATTGTTCAGCAGGTACAAAATGTGGCCCTGTATGCTCAAACCCATGGTTGAACTCCCGCTCCCTGCAAGCCCAAGCTCCCCTGCCTGACTACTTTACTGGCAATCATGACAAATTTTGTGAATTCCTAAATCAATGTTGATTCCCTATTTCTGCTATACCTGCAGTTGTGCCCCACTGACCAAGCCCAAGTGGGACTGATTATCAGCCTGCTTACTGGCAAGGCTCCCCTGGCTTGAGTGTCTCTACACCTGGTAAAATCAAGTCTACTTCTGGGACAATCTGGGGTCTTCATTTGACCGATGACAGTGAACTTTGATGACCCAAATTGCAAGCATACAGCTGAAACTATGGCACAGATGCTGGCCAGTTGTTAAATATGCATCAGAGTCCCAATGCTTGGTAGTAGACACTGAGTGGAACAAGGCTTCCCAGCATTATCATGATCATTTCTGGCTTGGCCTAAACAATAATATTAAAGATAAACTGGTATGGTGCCTTAGTTGACCTATGAAATGAGATCAACAACTGAATGCCCCCAAGAAAGAACATGGTCCTTCCTGCTCCCACCAGCCCTGCCAGCTTTGCCCTCACCCATCAGTCCAGTCCTGCCAGGACGCTTTGCAACAAGCTACCCCACCAAAGTCAGATCTGGGCTTTAGTAAAGAAACACCAAGCCCCAGCCCTGATAAGGGGGTCTGGGATGGGTTGGCTCCCCCTTTCCTCAGCAGTCCACACCAACACTTGCCCGTCAGTACGCTGGTGCTGGCCAATCAGCATCCAACACATCTCCAATTCCTTCTCTAGCTCCAGCACCTAGTGCTGCTCAACACCACCTGAGAGGCACTGGTGGACTCAGGTGTATCAGGCAATTTCGTGTAACTGGAGTCCCCCAAGAACACAATATCCCCACCTAGTGCAAAGACTCCCCATAGACAGGTCACTCCTTTTGTTGGAAATGATCACCCACCAGATGGCTCTCTCAGAGGTCACCACCCTTTGAGACCACCGAGAAATCCTCCAGTTTGGGCTAATTTGTGCACTTCATTCATCAGTTGTCCTTGGCATCCCTTGGCTCATCACCCATGACCCACACATCTGCGGCAGTCAGGCACGGTATGCTTTGACTCCCCATCTTGCTGACAATCCCATTTCTCAAGAGCTGACCAGCAACACTTTGTGGCTTATTCTGTCCTCTAAAGAATTCAGAGATTGAAGAGAGGACCCAAAGGCAACTCCAGCAACCCCTACAACCTCCCCAATGGCTCTAGGGATTCCTGTTAAATATAAATACTATGCTGACATATTTGACAAAAAGAAAACCGAGACCTGTCTGTCCCATTGCACCTATAACTGCCCCATCGACCACCAGGCAGGAGGTACCCTTGGGGCTCATTTGCTCCCTTTCTAAACCTGTCGTGACAAAGAAAGAAGACTCCCAGCAGCCTTGTGTGGGCTACCAAATTCTGAATGAGATTACAACTCCAAACTGGTACCGATTGCTGCTTATTAATGAGCTGTTTGAAAGACTTTGCTCTCTCAAGTTCTTTCACAAGTTGGACCTCCATGGAGCTAATTACCTGGTGAGGATCCATGAAGGAGATGAATGGAAGACTGCTTTCCATACCAGCTATGGACACTTACAATATTCGGTCATGCTATTTGGGTTACGTAATGCCCCAGCGACCTTCCAGCATTTCATAAATGACATCTTTAGGGACATGGTGGATCAATTTGTCCTCGTTTATTTTCTCCAAAAGTCAGGACAATCATCAAGTGCACCGTCTTGGACAGACTCTGCCAAAACGAGCTCCATGCAATGCTCGAGAAATGCAAGTGTGACAAGAACACAGTAGAATTCTTGAGATATATCATCTCGCCTGAGGGACTCACCATAGTCTGTGTAAAAGGGCAGCAATATCCAACTGGGCCATATCCAAGAATGTACATGGGGTGCAGCAATTCCAGGGGTTTGACAATCTCTATAGGTGATTTACTAGCCTGGTTGCACCCATAATGGCACTCCTGCAAAAGAGAACCCAGTTCATCTGGTCCACAGGGGCTCAAGTAGACCTTTGATAGACTGAAAAGGGCATTCACCTCAGCTCTTATTCTGATCACCCAGATCCCACTAAACAATTTATGATTGAGGCTGATGCCTTGGATTTTGCTATTGGTGCAATATGAGGGCCCCCACAATCAACTCCACCCCTGTGCCTTCTATTCTCAGAAGCTACCCCCCATAGAAAAACTTTATATTTGGAACAAGAAGCTATTGTCTATCAAGGTGGCTTTCCAGGAGTGACACCAAGCTCCAGTTCAAGTCCTGACTGACCACAGGGACCTGGAGTATCTACAGGCTGCTAGATGCCTTAACCAAGGCCAGATCCACTGGTCCCTCTTCTTCACTTGCTTTGACTTTGTGGTAACCTATTGCCCAGGGGCAAGAAACAGGAAGGTGGATGCCCTATCCTGCAAAGATGAATACCTCAGACTTGGCAAAGAGCCCATAGCCAACATGCTCAAGGTGTCCAACTTTGTCAATGGGATGATCAACAGCAATTTGATGTCCTCCATCTGCTCCCTGCTATCTGACAACTTGTTCACAACCCAGATCCACCAGACCCTGAATGATATGGATATCTGACCTGACTCAGAGTTCTAACTACAGAAAGGCCTCCTTTATTGCAAGGATTATATTTATGTTCCAGAGAGACAACTTAGGCTTCAGGTATTAAAACTATGTCACACGTTGCTGCTAGTAGGCCATTTTGACCAAGACCTGGAATCTGTTCTCAAGGAACTTCTGGTGGCCAGTCCTATGAGCTTACATCGAGGATTAGATATGGTCCCACGACCTCTATGTTCATACCAAGAACTCACAATCAAAATCCTTCACTCATTGGTGAGCTGGAGCGGTTCCCACCGGTTTGCAGGAACTGGTTGTTAAATTTAGAAGCCCTTTTAGAACCGGTTGTTCCGGGACAACCGGTTCTAAAAGGGCTTTATTTAACAAAGGCTTGAGCAGCTGTTCACCCTGCCCTCTGCCCCAGCTCACGTCCCACTCCTCCCCTGAACGCTCCGCCCCCCTTCTCCTCCCCCTCCCCTGCTTCCCGCGAATCAGGAAGCCTGAAAGAAGCAGCAGGCAGGCAGGTAAGCTGGGGCGGGGGGGGGGGGCGCATGAGGAGGGCTCCAGGAAGGCGTGGCGAGGCCCAGCCCAGCCCAGCCTGGCCGAACGGCTCCCTCCGGCCTGGCCCCGGCAGAGCGCCCCAGCCATGTGCCCCCGGCTTGGCCCAGCTCGGGCCCCGCGGCGCTAGTGCCGGCCCTGGCCCCGGCCCCAGTCCCGGACGAACGCCCCAGCGCCAGCGCCCCAGCCGAGCACCCCAGCCTGGCCCCGGCCGAGCGGCTCCAGGCAGCACGTTAAGGGGGCAGGGAAGGGGAGTTCGGGGGATTGTGTGGGGAGGTGGATAGGGGTTGGGGCAGTCAGAGGGCAGGAAACAGGGGGATTGAATGGGGGCAGGGGTCCCGGGGGGGCAGTCAGGAAGGAGAGGGGGGGTTGGATGGGGCGGTGTGGGGCAGTCAGGGGCAGGGGTTCCAGGGGCAGTCGGGGACAGAGAGAAGGGGTGGTTGGATGGGGCAGGAGTCTCGGGGGGGCATCAGGAATGAGAGGAGGGGTTGTATGGGGCGACAGGGGACAGGGAAGGGGGGTGGATGGGGCAAGGGTCCCGGGGGGGGCCCATGACCCCCTCATGGAATGAGGAGGAGGGAACCTGTTGTTAATATTTTGGCAGCTCATCACTGCCTTCACTCATCTCCAGCCTCTGCCAAGGCTGCCACAGCCATGGTCTATTATATCAATGGACTTCATTGTAAAACTGCCACGGTCCCAGGGACACTTGGTAATCCTGGCTCCTATTGACTTCCTAACAAAGATGGTGCACTTCATCCTGTGCTGTACTGTTCCTATGTATGGGAAACGGCTCCGCTTTTCCTGGAAAATGTCTTATAGACTCATAGACTAAGGCCAGACGGGACCTTCATGATCATCTCATCTGTACATGAGATGTACATTGCAGGCCACAGACCCTAACCAGCCACTACTGTAATATAGTCCTAACCTCTGGCTGAGTTACTGAAGTCCTCAAATCAGGATTTAAAGACCTCAAGTTATAGAGAATCTATTTACACTAGTTTAAACCCGCAAGGGACGCATGCTCCATGCTGCGGAGGAAGGCAAAAAAACCCCAAGGTCTCAGCCAATCTGACCCAGGAGAAAATTCTTTCCTGACTCCAAATATGGCGATCAGTTAAACACTGAGCATGTGGGCAAGACCCACCAGCCAGACACCTGGGGAAGAATTCTCTGTAGTAACTCAGAGCCCTCCTATCTAATGTCCCATCACTGGCCATTGGAGATATTTGCTGCCAGCAGTTGCAGATCGGCTACATGCCATTGTAGGCAGTCTTATCATACCATCCCCTCCATAAACTTATCAAGCTCAGTCTTGAAGCCAATTAGGTTTTTTGCCTCCACTTCTCCCCTTGGAAGGCTGTTCCAGAACTTCACCCCTTTGAGGTTAGAAACCTTTGTCTAATTTCAAGCCTAAACTTGTTGATGGCCAGTTTATATCCATTTGTTCTTGGGTCCACATTGGCGCTTAACTTAACTAACTCCTCTCTCTCCCTGGTATTTATCCCTCCGATGTATTTATAGGGAGCAGTCATATTCCCCTCAGCTTTCTTTTGGTTAGGCTAAACAAGCCAAGCTCTTTGAGTTTTCTGCTACCATGCATTACCAATGGGCATTGTATCGGAATCATCTCTAGCCACTGTGCCTTACTTCTGCACCAACCACGAGGCATGACTGTCTATATCCCAGTCACTCATACCAAGAACCTTACGGTGACCAGAAGGGTCCCAGTGATGACTGGCTGAAATCACCCCAAGATCACAACAGAAGCAGCCAGCTTATTAGCAGAAGTGGTGGCAGGACCCTGTTTTTCCCTGGCAGAGGCTCCCCCCTTATGAAAATGGTGTCAGCTCCTGGGCAATTTCTCCTTCCCTCACAGTTGTCTCTGCCCCTTGGATAGGAGGAACAGAGAGACAGAGGGCCCAGATCTGCGGAGAGAGAAGCTCACCTCCTCTTCCTCCTTTCATCTCCTGAACTGCTTCCTGTCCTCCGTCTCTGGTGTCTGAATACCCCACCCATGCCTCATTCACCCTATATGACAATGTGGATTAGACAAGTATTGGGTCTGCTGGGATAGGCTAGCTTTCACCTCATCGACCACTGTTTGGGAAAACCAGCTAGTATTAAGCCATTAGCACAATGTCTGCCTCTTAATGTTTATTTGTCATGAATCACACTGAAGAGGGGATACATTAGCACCGATGTGCTGTCTTGCTTTCAGTTTGGGGTACTATGACCGGAGGCAGATAGGTAGGGTGCATCATCATTTCTTTGTGGCTATTTGACACAGCCAGTGGTCTCATCAAGAGACTGGTGGCTCTAGGGATTTGGAGGAAGCATTAGGTAAGCTTCTGGAAACTTTCTTACAAGTTGACTCTATCAGCATTTCCTGGTAGCGTGGCCACTGCTGGAGGAGCATATTGCCAAATATGTTTTATCTAGTAGCTCTGAAACTGCTGGGCATGCATGAGGATGGGACGTCCCTCTTCAAGTACAGTTCTCCTGGACAGTACATCCATTCTCACAGGATTAGTGTGGCTATTAAAGCAACTTCCATTGATCTGGTTGCATCAGAAAATTAAAGTGGTGTCAGCTTCCATTATTACACTTATAGCAGAAACAAGTGATTCTTATATGAATATGTCATCTTTTGTTTTCTGGTTTTAGTGTTATCAGTGTTGACTGTCAGATGAGTGAAGAAAGATTTGGACTCAGAAGGATGCAGTAAATCAGCTCTAGGTGTCTCAGCTGGGTTCTGAGGCCTTTGATATATTTGAGCTAGCATGGCATCAAGGGGATGCTTTAGGACCAATTGATGCCAATGGTACATACTTCAGCTGGGCTCTCTGAGAGTCTCAATCACTCATTTAGCAGCAATGACTTAGTAGCCAGAGCAGGGGTTAATTCAGAGGGCAAGGTTAAAAAGGATTCATTTTACTTCCTAAGTAGTGTGATGGTTTGATCAGAGATTTTACCTCCTGGGGTGTACCAGTGTCAAGTTTTAATCCCTTTTTTTAAATGACAAGGCTTTAAAAGTTTTGTTCTGTGATGAACCTCATGAAAAGTGCATCCTTGCAGGAATTTTAGTTAAATTAAAATCTCACAGAGCTATTACTTTACTGGAGAGAAAATATGAACTTAAAATAGTATTTTCAATAAAATCAGTTTAGGTGGGTGTATTTCCTAAAACCCACAATTAAAAGTGACATGCCATAAGCTTTCCTACTGTCCAAAGATGACTCTGTATCTAAATACCTACACCAGATCCCCAGGATGTTAAATTAGCTTTTTGGCTGGGAGTTCTACACTGCTGGCAATGCTACCTATCCAGACACGTTCTCAGTGATCTGCCACAGGATCAGGATCCCATTTGCCTGAAAATGGCCTGGACCTGTCACAGGAGCCTGTCTCTTCTGCTCAACATTTAACACCTTGAAACAGAATTTTTCAGCAATTACTTACTGTGTCTTCTAAAAAAAGTTAAACTTGGCCAGTTCATGGTCTGTACTCTTTGCCTAAGTTTTAGATACAACAATATTAATATCTTGATTGCTTATAGGAGCTTTTCTAACTTAAAGCTATCTGAACTTGCTCTTCTCTTTCCTCTTGTGTGAAAGACATCTTCCTGGGGAGTTCCTTAGATAGTATTTACAATTAAGACAAAGATGACTATCATTTTGCTTAAATATATGCTTCTTGACAGGTGCGTGTGTCTTCAAGGACTAACAGACACACTAGCAATCTGTCTGATGTAAACTTGTTTTCTATGTATGTAGTAAGCCATGAATTTAAAATAAAGAGGATCTTATTGAATGATGAAACCATTGTCTAAATAATAGCATAACATGCTGCTATGATGTGATCTGAGTTTTGGTTCTGACTAGAGCTGCATACAGCTTAACGGTTTTATTTCACATGATGTTCCCCACACTGCATAGCTTTTTTTGGTTCCCACTGACTTTTATTCTGATTGTCAAGTTCATCTGAACCCAGAAGGCACAGATGAATCTGAAAGAAAAAGTGGTGAATTTTGTTCAAATCCCTTGCAGTGCTTACAAGCTTACAATGTTCAAGATTTGACAATTTTATTATGAAAGCAAAACAAGAGCATGAAACTCAATCTCAAACATCTGGCTGTATCGAGAGAAGGCAGTATGTCTTATTTTGAAGACTGGAGCAAGTTTTTAATAGAATCTCAAATCTATTCAAACTAATCTCAGCTAGTTTCAGGTTTAAAGCAGAAGCAAAATTAGCGGAGAGGTAGGGTCCCAAAATTAAATTTTTGAGGAGCACCAGTTTGGGGCCTGGCAAGGGCTCGGATTACTGTAGGGGCAGTGGGCAGAGTTCCTGGTGGATGTCTCACATTGCTCTCAAGCAATGCCTTCCGTCTTAACACTTGGGGTGGCAGAAGCAGGCATATCTACCTGTTCTTAGCTAAAAAGGTCACTTTTATGCAGAGCTTCTATGGGAGATAGGAAGAACAATGGGAGGATAGCCTTAAAAAATGGTCATGCTAACCACCCAAAGACAAATTAAATCAGGGCAACCAATCTACATGGACAAGAATCAGCTTTCAAATATTTGGTAAAGGGACCAGACACAGTGGAAACACCTTACCTGATTTTTCAGGCTGTGGGGCATGCCCTACAATTTGCCTCTTTGCACGTGTTGATAAACTTTTTCCCAGGATTGTTGATGTTTAATATTTCCATAATTTCAAATAAGGCTCTTTTAGAACTATTCTTGCTCTTTTCTGTTTGCATTTTTTCATTTAGTACAGTTGATGCTGTGTGATATCAAACTCATCATTCAATAGATTTTGTTGTATTAGTTGCTTTGATGAGGCAATGAAGATTACTATCCACAGACATTTAGCATACAATATTTTTCATCCTATGAAAGGTTTTTATATAAACCATGTTTACAGCCACTGTACAAGTGTGTAATAAATTCACTATGAAGTTTGAGGTTAATTATTCTTTTGACTGTGATAGGAATATATTCATCTAGTTTTTCTGGAAGAAATGTAGATTAAGACTATAAGTAATTATGTTTTCCTTAATAATTGAGTAGTTATCTTGTTAAAAATGTGTCTTGAATACAGATGGGCCTAAGTCACAATATTTGGATCCAGATCCTTCCTCAGAGCTCAAAAGTTCAGATCCAGGGTTTGGGCTCAAGATCATCTCTAGTTTTGTATAGTAAAGTATATAAAGAACCTAAGATTGAGATTTTCACCTTTGCTTGGGCCTCTTTATGCTGCGTAAAAGGGTTGGAGCAGCATAAAAGGGCCCCAAAGCCCTGGTTGCAGCCATGGGAGGATTCCTTTGGTGCAGGCAGTGCAGAAGACAGCCATAAGGCTGCCTCCCTAGGATCCCCACCCCCCAGCTCTTGCAGAGGGTACATACGGAGGGCAACACGGCAGCAGTGCAGCCCTCTGGACTTTCCGGGCAGCTCTGCAGCATACAGGGGATCCAGAGGAGGCTGCCATAACTTAGGCAGGCCCTTAGGGCTGTCTAAATTATGCTGGGAGCCTTTCTAGCTCCTGGAATAGCCCAGGGCTGGGAGGGCAAAAAGGTGGCTTAAAGCACAGACTCTCACCTAAAACACTGAATGCATAAATACAGAAAACTGACTTGATTGAGAATCACGAGTGATTCTCAATCTTATACATAGTATAAACTACTTTATATGTTTTCATATAAAAATCCTTTTCTTTAGAAAAGTCAGGAAGCATTTTAAAAGAAGGCTTATAATGGAAACCTGATTGTGGAAGACATGGACACACACGGCATCACTGACAGAGCAGAGGGGAGTGTAGAATGATGTGATAAGTGTGAGAAATGTATTCGACCACTGAGGTGTCAAGTACAAATGGTCTATGTAGACTAGTTCAGGTGATATGAAATAAAAAGTTCTTAGGCAACTAAAGAGGCCAAGAAAACTTTATTGCAAGAATATTTCCTTATTCAATTAGTAGGAAAAAAGAGGGGTACAGAGAACGATTTTGTGGAGCAGGATCAGTAGGAACAGGATTCATAGCAGGGACACAGCAAGATTGAGCTGACAAAACATAGTGGGCTTTGGGAGAGGAATACTACCTTTGACTAATCACATGCACAAAGTACAGATCACAACCAATAGTCATTCCCCAGCTACTCCCAATGCATACCACAAACCTCATAATTCCACTTGGAATAGGACAACAGCGAGTTAGATTTCTAGATGACCAACTGTTTCACTTACATCAAAAGTAGCACAAAAGAACAGTTGGTTATCTGAGTAATTGGAATGGAAATGTCAGCTTTCAAACCTATGATTTGAGGTAAGTGCCCTGCTATTATATAAACTGATCTGAAGAAGAGCTCTGTGTAGCTTGAAAGCTTGTCTCTTTCATCAACAGAAGTTTGTCCAATAAAAGATATTATATCAGCCACCATGTCTCTCTAATATATTGGGACTAACACGACTGCAACAACCTGCAAGCTGCTATTATACAGTAGCTCTGTCAAGTAGACGGGGCTGAGTGGCTGTCATGACCTTCTCAGCAAATGCTTCCTTGGCCCTGGTCACTGAGGGCATGTCTACACAGCATGCTGGAGTGAGTCCTCCCAGCCTGAACTGATAGACTTGAGATAGCTCTAAAAATAACTGGATAGACTGTGCTTTGAAGTTGAGGCTTGGGCTGGAGCTTAGGCTCTGAAGCCTAGGGAGGGGGTTGGTTCAAAGTGCTATCTACAGTTATTTTTAGAGCGCTAACGCAAGCCTCGCTAACCTGAGTCTGTCAGCTGAACTGGGAGGCTTGCTCCAAAATGCTGTGTAGACATATCCTGAGAGGCTCTCCACCCCCACGTCTCCTCCTGCAACGCAGCAATGAAGAAAATTAACATTTACAAATATGCAACCCACTATGATCCGCAACTCTTGTGGGCAAACATTTCCCATTTCTTTATGTGACATATAAACTACAGAGCTGGTTTTAATATTTATAAAATAGATTTATACCCTTGTAAAATATATTTTAAATGTATTAAAAACAGCAGGCTAAACCCAGAATGTCTTGATCAGTCAAGACTCACTGACTTCCATGCAGGCTTTGTCTGAGTTAGAATTTCAGAATATGGACAATGTGACTTAGAACCAGATTTGTAAAGATATTTAGGCATTGCTGTGCTCAGTGGTGCAATGCCTAACTGATTTGGGAGCCTAAATTTCATTTTCAAAAGTTATTTAGGCACTTAGAAATCTAAATCCCATTGCCAGATGAGACTGTACACTTTATATTATATATACACCACACGCATGTGCAGTAGATTTGGTCAACTCTATGGGATGTATAGCACAAGACAGTGGCCCCTAATGTTGGGAAGGGACTGGTAGGGATTGGTATAGTATGCTACGCTATCCGTATGCCTCTCAGTGTTTCATTGACATGGGGGGAACCTCCAAGTAGCCAGTTAAAGAGATTTAAATCTGCTTTGTGGCACAAGACTGACTTACTGAGCCAATGAATCTGGCTTTTGTCCTTTATGCCAAACATATATATTGTTGGACACAAATACTTACATAAAATGAGAATCTAAAAAAAAATCAAAAGAGCCTGCAGGGTAATTGACAAACCAACAACTCCAGCCCTTCGTCAATTTCAAGGTAGCAAGGTAGATCACAGGCAGCTGTATACACACATACACACACACACATCTTAGAACACACACACCTCTCTGCTCCGTCCTGCCACCAGACATATAGAGAAAATAGTGAGAAGAAAAGATAAATAGGTGCACTGAGAATGGGATACAGAGGCTCCATAGAAACTACATGTCAGCTCACTCTCTCAGTGAAGATATCATACAATCATACAAAAATCAGCTAACTGCCAATATTTTAAATCCAAGTGGTAGCTTATGCTATGCTGAGGAAAGTAATGATAGAAAGTCTTTAGACAAATGAACAATTCCCTTGGCACTACATTTGGATGGAAGGGCCATCTCAGGGATCTGAATGGATACTATCAGGAGAGCAGCCTCAGGCACATGGATTTTATTCCAGTCTTACTACAACTAAACTATCTGCTTAGGCACTGGATCATTTCAGAGTGGCAGGCAATGTTACAGGCATCAGTCAAGTGACCATAAAAGGATGTCTTCCACAATTTCAGCAGCCCATGATGCATCACACTGATAGAAATATTCATTTTAAGTTTATTGCATAACAATAAGAAAGTGAAAAGAAATCCCTTTCTATTGCATGAATACTCAGGATGGTAGGAACATTAGCTAACATTTAAAAGGGGTTAAATTTAGGCTGTACTGTACTTCAACACCCAAATATTACTGGCATTATTTTAAGATTGTGCTAGGCTGGACTGCCTTTTGGAACCCTTTCTCCCCCATGATTTTTGGGCATTGGTGGTGTTAGGCCTGGTTTCCTGAAGAGTTTTGGCTTGATCATCACTACTAGTGGATTACTGACTGATGTCAGGAAGGAATTCCCCTCTTCAAGGAACTGGCTGGGTGGATTTTGGGCTTTCACCTCCCTGGAGGCAGCCAGGAAGGGTGTTTGTGTGGGAGCATATTTTATTTGT
Source organism: Emys orbicularis (assembly GCF_028017835.1). NCBI lineage: Eukaryota > Metazoa > Chordata > Testudines > Emydidae > Emys > Emys orbicularis. The sequence goes on along the minus strand of NC_088689.1, from coordinate 25,669,943 downwards.
TATGCATGTGTGGGCCAGTTTGGGGAGCTCATACTCAAGCATAGAGCCATAAGGCATGAGGCTGTGGTATGCAATGGTATAGATAGGGCTTTTAGTGTCTGATACAGATTGAAGCCTCACTAGTCTGGAACCTTAACCAGATCATTTTGAAACATTCGGCCAAATTCCTATTATTGGTCTGGATGGTGGTGGAAGTATGCCTGGGTAGTCATTCCTTATGTATTTGGTTGGGTCATCTTATGGCAACGGCATAAGACCAATATCTGCCAGGTTGGGATCCTGTTTATTAAACCCCACCCCTTTCATTTGTTGAGTCTAAATCTGTGGCCACCACATTTCTGTATGTAGTATTTTATGTGCTGGTTATGTCTGCATAAATGCAGAGGTAGCTGTCATGTGATCACCTGACTAGAAAACTTAGGTGGAAGAGAAGTATCTGGATAAAGGTAAGGAGAAATAGGCAAAGAGTCTAGTTTGCAAAACTTAGGCTTTTGCCTCAGATCAGATCTTTTCTTTCAGAAAGTTAGGAACAATCATAGTCCCCAAATATGTAGTTTTCCTACTTACAATACAATAAGGTTGAATTTTGAAGAAGCTTCTTAAAGAGGTATGAGAGCTGTACTTTAACCTTCCTCTTGGCCCACGTGATAGTGCTTATATGTGATTATCTGCAGGTTCTGGGTCAAATTAGAGGGCTTTGCTTTTCCCCCCACAAATTGTGTGAAGCATTCAGTGATAAGGGCCAAATTCTCATCTCATTTAACCCAGTGTAAATCCAGAGAATCGCTAGCAACTTCAATGGAGTTACTCCAGACTTTGGCCGGGGCAAACAAGATCAGCATTTGGGACATGATCTCCAATATTTTCCTGTGAGTGTGGTGTGTGTCAGATCACCTCTCCTCTACTTCACTTGCTCAAATTTCCCAGCTTGCTCTCTCCTCATGCAAGATAGTCCCTGGCGTTTGCTCAGCAGCAAACAAGCTCACGACTCTTGTCCAGCTCCTCTAATACTGCTAGGATCAGTAAGTCCCTACCACTGACTTAGGAAGACGTTATGAAATGTACTAAGCCAAAGTATAACTGGTCCAGTGAATTAGTGCAAGAGATGTCATTTCTGGAAGCATGCAGGTATTATATTATTAAAAAAGAGGTTGATGGTCTTATCTTACCTGCAGAATAGAAGCTCTAACACCAAATATTAATTTAATAACAGTAGATTACATTACATACTGCTTTTCATTCCAAATAATCCTAACGTACTTTACAACTAAACTATAACTAAGACGCAGACACTTTGGGAGCAAAGTGTTACTCCAACATCATAAGAAATAATGTTTGAGCTATTAGTAAATATTAGATTCCTTGTAATCAAACGTTGTTTACCATTACCTCATTCTAAAGAGATTATAGTATTTGACTCATTTGGACATTATGGAGGGTGATTTTATTGTATTTCAGATTTTTTGTAGTATTTAGCAAGACTTTTAGTTGCTTATCATCTTCCAAAAAAGAATAGTCCAGCATTCTTTTTTTAAAAATCTATAGTTAGACACCTAAGTGGCCATATTTTCAAAAGCTCAACACTTTTGAAAATCTATCCTAAGTACGTAAATATGGATTTAAGGTCTTAGTTTTAGGTTTCAAACTATCCATTACCTCAGTAGCCACAACAAAACCAAATAAATGAAAACAACACTGTTTCAAAACATCACACATTGTAAGCACAATGGTACTTTTTCCAGCCAGATAGATTTTTTAAAATTTGAGTCAAATTCATCTGGATTTTTAAAAAAACATTTTGTTCCCCTTCCCTCTATCTCCTTGGCCAACCACAATTTTCCCTCCCCCTTTAAATTTAGTAGTTCACTCTTAAGGATAACGTAGAGGAGCTGTGCTGAGGGCACTCTCCAAGGACAACAAGCACAAACTGAAGTTGAAGAACTACTGAAATGGCCAATTTTCAATTGATTTTATATTTTGAATGAAGTAGTCTTGGTACTCATTGGAAAGTGAAAATTATTATTATTACAAGGCTACTTTTTTATTAGACAAGTAACAAAACGGGGTGAATGCAGGTGATGAATGGCCTTCCACTTTTCAATGATTATAAATACATCACTTTTGGAGTTAAATGTTATGGTTATTTTAATTAAATATTGGCCTTTTCAGCCACTCTAACTTCAATTTGTGTTTGTCTGGGATATGGCCAAGTCTCATGCAGAGACCAAGTGCTCCCATGGATTGAACTCCCATCAAATTTAGGATAGTGGATTGATGCCTCATCAGTGAGAAAAGGACGTATAACTCCCAACTACTTTCATTACCTCACTGTACTTCCTGGGAAACACAAAACAACAGTGATCATTTCACAAAGGAAAGAAGGATAGTGTCATAGTTCAAGCAACATACATTACACGTTACAGATACTGGACCAGATTCACTGCTACGTTCTGGCTCCTTTGTGCTGCTCTGATGACTCAAAGCAGACAAGAGTTCCAGTGAATCTGGCCTACTGTTGTCTGGTTTTCTGTGTTTCCAATTAAAAATTACTTATGCAAAGCCTTTAAAAACACAACTAAATGGGCTTCAGTATTTTTTATTATTATTAGTTTTTGCAGTGTTCACAACAGAATTTTGTAGCACTCAAGTCTGTTCACTGCAACAAATAAAAAGCACGGTTTAAAATAACTAAATAAGGTCCTTAAAGATGTTTTAAAAATTGATAACTAAACATACTGTATGGGATCGATCTTAATTACTGTCCATGTGGAATTTTTTTCTTGTGGCTTTTTTCAATGAAAAAACATTAATGAGAAACTTTAAAGGCTTGTTAACAATATCCTTTCATCAGTCAAAGGCACTGTCAAGTACACTGTGCTCACGTCAATTTTCACCTTACCACACAGCTACCATTTCTTACTTTCTTATCCACTCTCCCACCCTAATATATAGATCCTTGTCTGAGCAGACTTGAGGGTGATGGAGCCCAGACATTCCCCATCTGTCTGCAGCTGGTGCCACTTGGTCCAGAAGACTTTGGACTACTTCCCTTAGTCACTTAAAGACACATCAGTACCTGCAGTTTCTCCAGTCTCTGGCCTCAGCTTTTAACTGCCACCTACACATTACTTCACACAGACCAGAGACTGTTCTGGATCAGCATTCTGTACAGAGCTCATTTTAAACCTTCATGTTTCCAAAACTGATAAAGAATAAAACTGTTGTTAACTTCACCAACTTTTTAATCAAAAGCCCACTAAACAGGGGTGGGAAAACAACTAACGGAAACAAAAAACACCCACCCACCAACAAGCAAGATCAAGATTTTTAAAGGCAAAACTATTTTATATCCTAAAACCTCTCAGTGTAATAAAATGTTCTCCCTTGCTGAAGAATAGTGCACAATGAAAAGAAAAATGTGAACAAAATGCATTAGTATGAAGAACCACAAACATTAAAACTATTAAGAATATGGGATGGAGGAAGTTTTTATTATGGTAGGCCTTCCAGAAAAATCTGTGGGAGAAAATTGGAAAAAACTCCTACTTTTTCACATCCTGTATTAAGCATATTTATTACTCATACACTATGTATGTTATTTGAAACAGAAATAGCACACAGTCCTTTGACGAGCTATAAAGCTGGTATGACCGATTTGCACATCAATGTAACTGAAATATCCTGCCCACTTTAATAGCAACTGAATGTACTGTCAGTAATATTTTCCATTGTTTTCAAAGCAAGTCACAATAAAACAGAAAAGAAAACAGTAAAAGATCTACAGTGACTGAACAAGGGGAAAAGAGTAGTAAAGAGAAGCTTTTAAAATACAATTCTATTCAATTTCTATAAAAATATACCAGGAATTACAATTAAATCTGGAAATGCAATTCTTCTAGGATTTTTACATTCCTATAAGATTGTTACTGAGCAATTACTCTTGAGATAGTACATAAATCTTACAGGACTCCTATTGGATTAGCGGGCTTTAAGTTTTTAAGCAATCTCTTTTTATAGATTTTATTCTCATACAGCGTTTTTTTAAAAGGAAAATAAGTCCTGAAATACCATCTTTCACAATGAGCACACACAGAAATAAATACAGAATATACAACGTAATACAAAATGTATCTATAGTGTGCATCACATCCAGCACAATCTAATTGTCAGGATTATCAAATTCTATATTTGGTAAAACATTGTGAAATATGATATAGGATAAATGTTTGGTAATATTTATAAATAACAGTAGTTTGATGTTGCTATTCAGTTTTTAGTATGTTTATAACTTATCATCTGGATCATACAGACAACAACAATATTGTTCACCTGGCATGTCCACAGTTCGTTATTAAGTAGATATGTTGTAAAATTAACATAAAGTACCAATTAAAGAATATGGAAGTGAACATAGTATAATCTGGTACCTGGCAATTATTGAAGAAGAATTAAATAGACACTTTATAGGCCAAATTCTGCTCATCTGACCAAGAGAAGAAGTTTCACTAATTCCCATGGGACTGATTGCGTGAACAGGGAGAACAGAATTTGGGCATAGATCTAAAAATGTCCTTATAACTACAATGAATTGGTTTACTGTTTAAGATGCTTACAGTATGAGCTCATTACTTCAAAAAGTGTGCTTGCATGAAAGTGATCTGTAACAATCTTTAAGCCTGAGGCCCTTTACCATTTGGTACTGATACATAGGATGTAATCTGCATTTTTCATTTGGGTATAAAACAGAACTAGTGTAGATGTAATTTTATTGTATATCTGATGCAGGAAGCACAACATATTTCTTCTAAAATATTTCTGTTGGGTTTAGGTTTGCTGTAGATGATATTTTCGATAGAGGGGAAAAAAGGAGGAAAAGAATGACCCATTGCAAAATTCAGTTTCTCCCATGGTCAAGGGCATCTATTTCATTATAAATGTAGTTCCGCCAAAACAAATATTATTTTTGAATCTTTCATTATCTTAGTCTCTGGAAATGGGCTAAAACAGCATGTGTTGGTATTAGATGCTGCAGAGCCAGCTGTCGTGCCTGGCTGCACAGTGTCTCAATGTCAGCAGTTCAAAGCACTGCAAGGCTGAATGGGAGGAAACTTGATAGGTCAGTGGAACCCAATTCCAAGGAAAAAGAACATAGCTTTCTTGTTTCTAGGTTTTTTTTATTTGGATTTTTTTAAAATACTTTTTCTTTAGTTCTATATTTTCATAAACTATGCTATGACCTCTAGCCAGAATAGGCTTTAGGCTACTCCAAGTGATTGCTTTTTATGTTAATTTCTACTGGCTTCTCATAGCAGTACTCAGAGCTGTACAAAACAATGCCAGTTTGAACCATGCTGTTGCCTTCTTTAGTGGAAACTTCAGGGCATATATCAAGACTGTTATGACAAGGCAGAGAAAACCCTCAGAGACAGAAAACAGAAAACTGGTTTTGTACTGCTGTGACACAACAAAGGCAGGCCAAAACCAAACCCCAGTCTTCCTTGTTTTTGTTTTTTTCTGATAAAATTATTTTTAAAGTTGTTTCTGATCATCCAGAAACACTGGTATGCAACACAACATATGTTTTGTTGCTTATATGGAAGAGTCCTAATGTAACTGCCTGATGGGTAGTTTCAGTGTGTGAAAATTCTCAATAGCTCATTTGTGTTGTTCTAAGTATTTCATCATAGAGGATCATCTTTCAGAGTACTGCACAGAATCAAGACATCATACAAGGAAATCAGCATTATTACTACAAAGAAGAAGAATGGTAACAGTATACCTAAGCAGCAATGTGGATTCCCCTCCTTAAAACAGAACCCCTAGAGGTTCTAGTGTCATAGTGCCCTTCATTAGTGGTCATACCAGTCTGAAGTTTGGGCATCATTAGCAATCTCTGAAATCACTGGCAAAGAAAGGCCATTCTTCATCTTACTATCTAACTACAGCACCTTTCACAATATATACATGGGATGCAGAATGCAGGACTGTAATAACACTAGACAGCTAATTCCTGAGGCAGACTGTCTGAAGCATTGCAAATAGGGCAGCTCAGAGATTTCAACTCTGCTGTTCATTTTCAAATTCATTCTTAAACAGTAGGAAAAAAAGTGGTGAATGAGGGTCTAAATACATTGTAAAACACATGCATCTAATTCTTCTAAGCTATAGTGCCCTCTATTGGAAAACATGTAGACAAAGAATATGTAGCTTGGCCTACAACACAAAAATAAACATCAGTATGCAAGCTCATAAATGTATGCTGCTCAGACAACAAAACTGTATGCTTATTATAAGTGAATTTCTATCTTCATTCTAAAGCTCCTTCCTGTACAGCTGAAACTAATGACATGCTGCTATATCCCTGCAATATTTTTCAACCTAATTTTCACTTATCTTCTAGATAAGTAAAATTTTTCCACAAAAGGGAAAAATCAGAATAAAGTCTCAGGATCAAATATACTTATTTTATAATTGTATTCTTATACACATGTAGGCAAACAACTTGTATACCAAATATAGTTTCTTTTTTATAGCCTTATGTTTTACAGTATGAAATTATGAATTTTAGTTCTTGATATGTTATGATAGACAATGTAAATTTTAACATTTCCCTGGTTTTCAGTTTTATTATCACAAACTAGTGGGCTCAAATAACAGTGGGTCCAGCTGATGCCATTAAGGTGTTTAAGTACCCGAGTACAATCAAGTAGTTAGACAGTCTAATGATATAAATTGCACCTACAAAAGGTTGTGGACACAAAATTGTACCTGAAAATATTTGTGCATGGAAGTAAAAGTACAAAACTGGAGGCTGGGTTGAGGTTTTCCTAAAAATCTGTTCCTCTACACTTTAAATGATTTACAGGTACTGTACTCAATGATAGTGTCTTCATGACATTCACTATTTCAGAAAAAGAAGGACAAATTTATGGCAAAACAAATGTAAATATCTACAGATAAGCAGCAAGTGATGTAATATTTGAAAAAGTTTAAAGTTTACACAAGGCATTGTGTTTGCTTGTTGGTATCCACATATTATAAAAGATAAAATACACCCAAACTGTACATATTATAAGGCTATATTTTTATCTCAGGGTTCTGGTGACATGTACAAACCACTTGAGCTTTGCTTTCTTGGTTTATATTGCCACCAGAAACCCTTGATAAAAATACAGCCTTATATTGTACAGTTGGGTATAGTTTATTTTCTCCATATATCATGTACTGCATTTTATTTACACACATACACACAGAAACATGTACATGCATAACATAACTTTATTAAAAAGGTAAGATATCAATAATGCTGCATTAACAAAGTAATACATTGTTATATAATACAGTAATTTCTTTGTTAGCAATGAGCTTTCTAAAGAGACACCTACAAGAATATGAAAAAACCCATAAAATCAGTATTTCCATGTTATAATTTATGACTCCCAGACTGAAAATTTCAGCTCTTGGTAGTTTGTAATATTTTACTTTCATGGAATCCTTTTTAAGTAATCAGAAATTTTAGCTTCAATATCCTTTCACTGCCTATATTTTCTATGGATAACCTATATGAAAAAAAAGCTTTCCCCTAACTACGCAGAGTATTGTATAATGCACATGAAAGCTAAATAAAATAATAATCACAATATTACTTATCAAAAAATATAACAATTTAAATTTTTTGAGAAAACTACGGTAACGTAACTGCTTAATTTGAAAAAAGCTCTTTATTTGGCATAAAATAATTTACCAGCATCTACTTTTCTGTTTACTTACTGCAAATAAAGACAATAATTTTTATTCATATCTTTTAAGCATCTCAAACAATTTGAAAAGAAAAGCTCTGAATAGGCAATTCAATAGCCATTTCCTTTTGAATGATTCTCAATGTGTTTAATTAACAACTGTTTACGTAAAACATCATTTCAACAGTTCAAACATCAAAGAAAAACAGGAGAATCTTGGGCACCAATCCTGGCAGAGGTACAAGCTTTTCAATCTGGACAAATACAAAGCTAGGCAGGAACAGGGAGGTGTGTGCTGAAGCTTTTGCATTTCATTTTGCTCTCAGAAACACGCAAAGGCTTCAGACTGCCGGCTGTCCCCTCTGTGAGCCAGATGCTTCCTTAGAGGGGCAGTTGCACCTAACATTTGCCATGCCCCTCCCACTCCCTTATCCTTGCTTTAATGGACATTAAAAATAGAACAAAACAGGACTGGAGATGGGAACAAAATACATGCACAACAGGCACAGTCCGCTGTACTCATTCTGCTGTAAAATGTAAAAACAAGAAAGGGCATACAAGCTGCGTCCCCTAGGACACATCCAGCTTTTTTAATATAGTAGTGCCACCACACATTTCACTTCGGATGTTGTATTATATTTATATGTCACTCAAATATTTACCATTTTCCTGAATTCTACTGTGTGTTCTGAAAGCTTGTTATAAGCCAAGTATCTTTGGTTATGTGTTTTGGCTGTATAACAGCTGTGGCTGAACTGCATCAATATGCTAACTTTTCTTTCTGAAGCTTCTCATGTGACAAAAGCCACTGTTTCAGATGAGTTCCTCCTCCGTAGTTGCCAGTCTGTCCACTGCTGCAAATCACTCTGTGGCATGGTATTAGAATCGGAACCTGCAAAATACATTCACATACAAAAATAAGGTTTCTGAATCATTTGTCTGTCTTTTCTCGAGATTATGATGAATTGTAGTTCTTGTGGTTCTCTGGTCAGAAATGTAAATCCCACCCTAGCGGGCCCTGGCTGGGTGCCAGTAAGGCCAGGGCACCGTGCAGGAGCAAGTGCTGGCACAGAGTCAGGCTCCACATCCATCTTCGATTTGTCTGTGGTGGATGCTATCTGCTCGCCCTGTCCCCTAGCTCTTATAGCAGACTATGGGAGCAGCAGATCTGGGAAGAAAGCCTCTAGCCTAGGAGAATAGCCTACAACAGCAGTCACTTTTACCATTCACCAGTAAGTGCTCAAAGAAACCAGACATGTGTAGGCCCACCAAGGACAGAGGGGTTAGGATGGCTACTAATATGCCATTAAATTATTGGTGATCTGGATTCAAATATTAAGTTATGGGCTGGTACAGTGGCCATTTGCTGTATTGGTACATGGGAATGTCAGTTGCCAAGTCCAGGACTGATTTCTGGCTCACTGGAAGGATGCAGGCTGGGAATGCAGTGGACACAGTACACTCAGACCTTGTAGGAAAGGAGTGTTTATCACTCGGTACTGACACCTCTGGGCAGTTAAGTAGTGACACTGGTGGGCTCTGAGGAGGAAACTAACCCAGTTTTGAGCAGGAAAAATAAACATACAGTTTTGAGTATAGAGATAAGGGATTAAAAAGAGGGGGACATGGAGAGATTGTTAGGGTCCTTAAAGAGGAGGCAAAGGTCTCCTCCCAAAGAACAAGTAAACGCCATGTAAAACATATTGCATGTTCTCTGAGAAAAATGCCTTTGCTCTGTCCTCCCTGCACTTCAACACCACAGACTCAAACACACAACTGGACAGCTCAGTGATAGATAATGGGTTGTGAAGTCTCATTCACAGGCCAGTGGCCAAAATAAAGCTTAGACTGTTAGCAGCCAAAAGTCCTCGCAATCAGATAGCATTTTGGTGGCCTACATGAAATGAGTTGGTGGTTTCAGGCAAGTTCCCAGTGAACAGGTCACAAATGTTGCTGTCACAAATATCACTCTTGACAGTGTCAAGAGGAAAAGGGATGACTGAGCCATAGAGGCTGAACTACCATCCTCACTGAAGAGATGGTCCTCCTTTGCCAGAGTGAAACATACCGTGAAGAAGAGAGGGCTTCCCTTTCACAAGAATCACAAACGTATAAGAAGAATTCAGACAAATGTAATCAAAGGAGTCCAGTTCCTCTTTAAGAAATTAATTGTAAGTGATGTGATGCTCTTCTGCTGAAACAAACAGGCGAAGCACAAATTTACAGTATGTTAAGAGTGCAAAAAATTATTGTCATGTTGCTGAGATTTCTGCAGATACCAGTTGCAGATGCCTTCAGTTGTTAGTGGTCACTGTCTTGTCCAGTGCCGAATAAAACTGCACTTCTTATATGAGAATCCTGACTGCTGATATGAGAGGGTTTAACAGGTGTTCTGTATCCCAGAGTCAGCACAAAAACAATCTGGTTCTCATGGTAACAACTTTTCAAATTAAACAACAGAGTAAATGGGCCCAGAAACCCCATATAACTTGTTAGCGGATTTGTTAATGACTCATTGGGCGGCCCTAAATTACATACCCTGCTATTGCCAAAATCTGCATTTTGGAAGATGGTAAAGCATGTTTTTCAGCTGACTCTGTCCCTTTCTTAGGATTGCATACTCCTTGGCAGTGAAGAGGAGACTATGTGAAGATGGAGAAGCATGCCCATTTTAAACACAAATATATCCTGTGGTTTTTTTTGAGTAGAGATACATAAATCATGCATAAATGATACACATACATGAAGAGCAACAGAGGGTCCTGTGGCACCTTTAAGACTAACAGAAGTATTGGGAGCATAAGCTTGCAGCTTGCATCTGAAGAAGTGAGGTTCTTACCCACGAAAGCTTATGCTCCCAATACTTCTGTTAGTCCTAAAGGTGCCACAGGACCCTCTGTTGCTTTTTACAGATTCAGACTAACACGGCTACCCCTCTGATACATACATGAAGGTATCTTTGAAGTGGTTTATGAGTTGGTGAGGAGGAGGAGGAAAGAGAGAGCAAAGGGGGCAGATTTTGCCCTCAGCTAGATCCCATGCAACCCTATTGAAGTCTTCAGAGTTAGAAAATGTGCACGCATGTGAGACCCCTCCAAGATTCTGAGTTGCCAATGAGGAGCACTTGGCATAGTGGAGGAGAGGGGGAGACAAAGGCAATTTTAAATGATCCTTATGGTCCCCAATCCAGGGGCCATCTACGTGCTGGTCTGGTCCCTAGCATAAACTAGAGCAGCCCGAAGACTAAAGCAATCTGTGTTTGCTGCCAAATAACCCCACCCCTCTCCAGGGATTGCTGGTCCATGCCCTTTGTGTCAGTGGTTGGGAAGTGGTGGACACAGCATCTGTTATGGTATCTCTAGGTCACCTTAGAATTCCCCCTGCAGAAGAAGAGTATTCCAGTGTCTACAACTTTAGGACACCTTTGCACAGTGAAAGCACTGCAAACTGTTCTAAACCAGGGCAGGATCTGGACCATAGTGGCGATAACAAAGGGCTCACGCAGATCCTGGTCCTGCAAAGCAATGCATCTGTGTAGACATGGAAGAAAAGGAAGATCATGTTTCAGGTCCTGGGATATACATACCTGTATACGGTATAGAATTTATCAGTGTTTCTCAAAAGCTCAAAGGAAAGGTTTGCATACAGAAGCTCATGAGCATTCAATAGCACGGTAGCATAACCAAAAATAGGTATTGAATTATGAATATTTGGTTATGCTGAAAATAACTTTCCAAGAGGAAAAAATAATATTCATAGAGTAAGGATAATATTGACGGTTTTGTATAGGATCTAAGTGCTATAGCAATGGGTGCATTACAAATAGCTAACATACATAAAGAGAACAGAGTTGCAGTTTTAGAAAATGAAACATTTGCCAGGTATCCCTTTGCTACCACTTTAACAACTAGGGAAGGCAGTGTCGGCAAGTGTATAGAGCACCAGACTGGGACTCAGGAAACCTGGATTCTAGCCCCAATTCTGCCACTGGCCTGCTCAGTGACTTTGGAGAAGTCACTTCACCTCTTTGTGCTTCAGTTTCCCATATACAATATGATACTTTTTTTGGTAAAGATATTTGAGAACTTTTCATGAGAAGTACTATGTAAGATTATTATGATAATAATTATTTAACAGTAAGTCAATCTGAGACTGATTTTGTATATTTAAAACCTATACCAGGATACATTTAATTTGCACCCTAAACAATCTGAGAAACTGTTTTATACCTTTTGCTTTATATCATTCATAGGAGAATGTCAAGGGTTTTCAAAAATGTACATGAAAAATTACATAACATATTGATAATGTAGAGAAGTACATAAATGCAATGTTTTTTTTATTACTGGTGTTTATATATCATCCTTGAAATGCACATCATAAAAAATTCAGCACATCATCTTTAATCTTACAACATTTGTTTTGGTAACGGGATAGTATTTCAAATGCAGTGATGCAACTGTGAAAGGAAATGAGGTACTAAAAAGTGCATCCTTCAAGATGCTGAACATTTTAGATTCAAGATTATTTGGTACAGCCTTCTTAATCTGTATGAATAGATGCAAAACATTACACTGATTCATTTTCTATTCCACTTTCCAGTTTTTCCTTTATAAGGCTCAAACTATGCTTATTTAAGTACTCTAGAGGTAAGAATATGAACTTGGATCTCAAAGCTGCAGGGTGCTAATTGCCCTCAACTTTCAGCACTCTGCAGGATCAAGCCCTTGAACAGAAATGGAAGGCAAATGGATTAAAACAAAGCTGATGATGGAAAGGAGATAGGGTAATGGATATTATATAGGTTGTTAAATTATTTTTTAAAACTTAGATGTAGACCATATGTAGTACATGGTGGTATAAAAATCTGACTGAACTTATTCACAACTGGCAACGCCACAAGTGAATTATGCAGGACATTTCCAATGAGCATCAATAAAAATTTTATACACCACCACACCATCACGTGTTCTGTTTACGTCACACTTTTATGAAGTTATTTTTAAAATTATTGATATTCTTCTTGATATCTTTCCATCCATAAAAATCTATATTAGTTACTACCTACAGGTCTTGGAGTGACAGTATAAACAGCAATAATAACTTGTAAAAAAAATGCAAAGATATTTAAATTAGCTTTTCTATAAATCAGGGTGTTCTGATGCTAAGGTCATATACCTTGCAAACCTAAAGGGCCAGACACACTCCTCCTGATCCAGCTCTTTTGTGCTACTCGGGTGGTATGAAAGAGTGAGACTGTCTGTAGCTGGTCAGCTGCGAATTCCCTCAGAGAATGAGGGAGAGGCACACTGCTCTGCTGGTGTAAAGTCCACTCCTATGCCAACTTCCTCCTGAAGCAGAGTGTGTATTCAGGTGGAAAAGGACATGCCACCAATTCTCAGCCGGAGTATGATCCTTTGGGGACCACAGCCAGCTGGCACAAGTTAAAGCAGTCCATAGGCTGCTGTAATTCACCCTGGGGCTGGCACAGATCATTCTATAGAGCAGAAACCGGATCCCTGATGGCCCACCACTAACATGTTCTTGTACCATGCAAATCTCACCCAGATGCTTTATATATAAGAGGAAATCCGGGCATCTCACATCTCCAGTGGGATGCACCTTCTGTTCCTATCTCTGAGGGGAGCAAGGAATTAGAACCTTGGCACAAGTCCAAAACAGATTATAGCAAGTTTAATTTGATTCCTGCTTTTAATCTGATCCCTCTTTTTTGGGGCGGTGCTTGAGTTAGGCGGATAGGGTGAGAAAGTGTTTTGATGCCAGGTTCTTTTTATTTAAAAGATTACCGCTGCTGGGAACCAGAAGTAGTACTGGCACAAATTAACAGGCAAAGTGCAAGTGATGACATCAAAGGTGCAAAATAAATAATATTTTGGCCACGGTTGCAGAAATTAGGTAATTTATGCCATGTTTGTCATAATGTATGATGTGTATATGACTTGTTTGTTATGTACTGTGTGTGGATGCATCATTCTACTCAGCATTGGAAATAATTAAAGAAAATGCATTACAATCACCCGGTAATTTAAAAATATTGAATATCACTTCAGTTTGGTTTAATTGTGGTGACAATTTTCAGACTACTAAAATAATTAAACCTGCTAAAATTTATTAGAGCCCTAAGGACATTTGGAAAGGAATACTATCCCAATCCTCTGCTTTAAAACCTCAGCTACATGTAATGTAATTTTTATCAATAACCAAGCAGTTCATAACATTACAGCTCCATTGAAATCTTCATGCTGTGAAATCTAATTCATCCAATACATGAATCCATCACTTACACAGACCCTATCTCAAATGCTATAAAACTTCCAAACCCATAGATTTGTCTCCAACAAAAATAACATGAAGGGGCCTTTCAATCAATAATGGAATCCCTCTGATTCAGGTTCCAGCTGAATATTTTCTCCAACTTTGCTTTTGTTCTTCTGGGTAGAGGCCCACAAGGGAAAGAGCTTGTTTTCACTCGCAGCCTCATCAATACCTAAATCCTGGTGAACAAGTGACACTGAGAAGCTGTAATCAATAGCTCCCTGTGCGTTTTTTCTTCTGGTCAAATGGTTCAGCACTACTGACAGGCCTGACACTTAGAACATGATGCTAAATCTTTATCAACAGCCATCTAGGTGACTGGCAGAACAAGACTCGGGTGGTCATTAACGCTCATGGCAATCTGTGAATAAACTAACTCCTCAATAATGCGTTTGTTTAGAAAAAGGTGGGGAAAAAACTCTCTGCACAATGTATTGATTGCCTCTGAACTGCATTTAGCAAATTCTGTCTGAGGATGAAACAGAATGGTGTTCAACTGTGGTGCTCTGCTTGTTAAGAGTTTTCAATTTGACGCAATAGAAAACTGACCATCCTATTATACTGGTTGATGGACTGAATACTTATAGAAAGCTGCCAAACTGTCAAAAATAGATCAGTGAGGCCATAATGGAAACAGCTGAAATATCAAGTTATAACATACAACAAAAATCACACTTAGCTAAAAATAATCTTTCAGTGTTCTCATGTCCCATTGCTTTTTCTCCCCTATTCCCTGATAGAAACAAATACTATAATATGAACCAGCATGTGTTCAAGTTTATTGCCAGCCACCTAAGGAATTAATGCACAACTAGTTTTATGCATTTGCAACATTTCAAATCCATACTTCACGATCTTCTCTTAAATGCACAATTACTCTATTCAATCTTGAATGTTTCAAAAATGTTGGTTGAATAATATTCTTGACTTACGTTAGATCGATATTAGTGTCAAGTTATACACTTAGTTAGGTTTTAGCCTGAACAATAACATAAGCAGAAAGAATATAAAGAGACTTTATACAGCTATTGCTGCTGTTAACAGACCACTGAAGACATCTTATTTAAGTCATAGAATAGTCATTTATGATGGCCTTGGACTAATCAGCCCAACATTCCGTATCTCCCATGAGTCTCTGTGATTTCTTTTTGATCCTCCTATAGTATTCTAATGAGATTTTTAATTGAACTTTATGGGTTCCCTTTGAGGACCACAGACCTCACAATCAATCTAAACTGCAGTAAACTATTTGAAGTTTTTCTTGCAAAAGGTGAGCCATCCCTGCCATGTCCTTGGCATAATTTGAAGCAAAGATGTTGCATCTCTCAGCTGCTGCCGGCACCTTTTCCACCTTCTCATAAAGTTGAAGGTCATTGTATGAATTATGTGAAGCAACCTAACTACAAAGGAAACTTGTACAATGTATACTACAGAAATTAAGCACCAACCAGACATGATTTGTAGAAGAGAGAAGTATTTTGTTAGGTGGTGGAAAATATAAGGCATACATTTTTTATTATTACTTTTGATTTCAGTCATGGTAGGTTTTTACATATAGTTCTGTTTTTAACACACTTGTTTCTAGTGATAATACAATTGACAACCCTCAGGAAATCATGTTTTATAATTTTAGTGACTTTGGTCATATTTGGACAGGCACATTTATGGAGATTAATAGTGTAAGAATAGATTCATCAGACAGGTTGCAAAACAATACATGTTTCTGAATACTGTTACTAGTACCAGTCAACTGTCAATAACCAAATAATATGTGCCAACGAGTGCTGATGTCATATATTGTGGTAAGTATTTTGCATAGCTGGTACATTAAGGATTATAGTCTGTATTCACTAAACTTTAAACCATTATGTTATGTACAAAAATCTGTTTACTCACAATGGCTTTTGAAATTGCACACTTTCTTTTCAGGCATATCCTTAAACTCAGGACACATTGGTGGACAAACAATAACAGTAGTTAGCTCTTCTGAATGCTGTAAAAGCAACTGATTTATGCATTTTTGGCATATTATACAAGGGTGATTACTCAAAAAGGGCATTTCCATCATAATAAAGACGTATATTATTCATGTAGCAGTTGTAATGCAGTAGTGCTTATAAGGACTCAACCTGCAATTTCACCAAAATATTTAATACTATGTCAAAATGGATGAACTGTGTTTAGTTAGATTTAAAACCTCATTACCCTCCTTCATTGAAAAAATGAAAATTTTAAACAGTTAGCTAATGTATTGTCAAATATACTATGCTGTTGTGTTTGTGAAGTTTGCAAATGCAATACAAAAAGTATATTAAGAATTCTGTAAGTGCATATGAGACTTTCATATGAAACAATCTACAAACAAAGCATGATACCATGTTTTGTCAATACATTGTGCTGTACTTGACAATACAACTTATTTTAATATGATAGATTGCTTTCCAATACAATATGGTGTACATTAAGACAAGGCAATACAATGCAAACCTACAGGAAACAGTTCTCAAAGAATAACAATGTAGTTTTGTGCAAAAGGATATGTAATTGCTATTGCCTAGAAATGTACCCAGCTTTGCCCTCAGGCTGCAGTGGAGCAGCAGCATCCAAAGTAGAGGTAACAGCAGGTTGTGGTGTGAAAATTCCTGCTTTTTCTCCTGTGAGCAAGGATGAAAATAGTTCTGAAAATATACAGCAAAGCTATGGCAATTTTTAAAAATGGGATCCATCCCATGCTGCAGCTACAGTATTTTCTGTTCTTGATATACCACCACATTTTAACATAACAATTACAGATTACTGCACTGCGTTAGGGAAAGGCATATACTAATACAATACCATACCAACATTTCACAATGGAAACTTGCTAATATAAAATATTAATATTATTATACTGTAATGATGCTCCTGTCTTTTTCAACACAAAGTCTTTCATTATTGCATATCTCCTATACCTCTAATTAGAAGTCCCATATACATTCTGCACAAGAACATGTATAATTTTATTGTATTCCAAAAGGATTTTCTTTTTGACATGTCTCTGTTATTTTCTATTTAAATCTGCATGCTGTTCTTAGAACTACAAGTCCCAGTATGTGGGTCAGTTATGCTAGATTTCCTTTATAAATCAGGATAAATATTCACAGTGTATGTGGCACCGTGAAAAGCAAAATTTTATGATTTGTATATGTAAAGTCACCTCCACTTGTGAATACAAATTTTTGTATTCACTTTCCTACCACATGTTGTAGTCTCTTATGTACCTTATTAAAGAAAAACCTGAGGAAACTGAATATAAAAATAACATGGAAGGTCAAAGATTACAGCAGATATGATGCCAGAGAAATAAAGACATAGTAAAGTATGGAAAGATACACATTCTGAGGGCATTTGGTAATGAGGAGAAACATGCTCAAGAATGGCTGAAAAAGCCACAATGTTATTAATAGAATGTTAATAAATAAAATGTTTTTGTAAGCAGGTAGCTGGGGCATCAGTTGAAAGATGTTCCTGGCCTTCCCCTTTCTGTACTTGTGTAACAATGAATGGTGAAACCAATGTTGTCCTATTAGCCCAAAGAGTGTGGATTCCACAGTTGATACCAAGGGCTGACTATGGCCTGCAGTCCTGGCATCAGCTAGTGCACCAAAGTTGCAACCAATGTCATACTGAGATACACATCCAGAATCTATTGGTTTAAACTCAGGGAAGGGGCAAATATCCCAAAGCCCAAATACAGAGGCGTTGAGAAGCCAAACTCCCTCTTCCTTCTCCGTCCACATGCTGATTTCTAATGACCTAACCCATGTGCCAGGACCTACATAACCTCGTTTAATATATAGGTCACACTAATGGATCCCAGCCAAACTTGAGCCAATTTGGTATGCTGAAAGTATCTGAGGCAACTGTTAGAGGGCTCACCAATGGCTTCACCAAACCAGAGGTCCAGACCCTCAACTCATGTACATTTGATAACTCCACTGAGTTTAATGGAGCTATGCCATTTACACCAGCTGAGGTTCTGGTTCAACCTCTGAAGTGGGGAGAGAACCTGGCCAGCCCAGCCAACCCAGAACCTGAGCTGCTGGGAATCTGAGTCCTACTTGTGCCCTTATGAATGAATAATCTATTTGCTCCTCTCACATTGCCAGAACTATTTTCAGGCCCAGAGGGATGAACTAGTTTATAACTCAGTTAAAAGCCATTCACATCCTGTGAGAAAGTGTCACTGTTAAGTGACAAAGGATTCCACATTCCCAAGAGTATAAAAAAAGTTTAAGAATAACAAAATGTCTATAGGTTGACGAATTAAATTAAAACAAGTGCAATGCTTCTTTTCAAATCTACTAACACCATAAATGGTGGGGAATAAATCATATTAAACTGGTTTATGCATTAATGCTGATTAAAAACACTTACTGACCTTATTACTCATGGTAGAGTAGTTTTCATAGCAGATAAATTTAATCTAATGACATTTAGCCCACAAAGCTTTCCGTCTAAACCCACCATCTTCCATCAACTTTATTTGAAAGTTGACATGAACTTACAGGATTGCTTCTCATTGCTCCTCCCACTGCTCTTGCTGCTTTGCTGTTGCCTGCCAGGTCTGCTAATTGCTTGTAAGAAACTACCTCTCCAAATTTCACATCTCTCAACAGGGTCCATAGCACTTGTCTGGTGAATGAATCTGTAAAAAAAGAAGCAGCAATACACTATTCATAAGGATGGCTTAAATAGCCAAGATAAAAATCATTAAGAACTCTTACACAAACTATGGAATGAACAGCAACTTTTCTATTTTAAATTAAAACAGTCCAGATATTCAGTCCTGTTATTGTGTTCTATATTACTGTATTTAAATACATGATTATTAGAATGTTTCAAGTAATTGATCACTATAAAAAGGGGATTTAAGGCTTTGATTTTTCTATATTTTTAATTTGCTTCAAGTACAATTATCCTGTTAACTCATATAATATGGTTTTCCATTAAATTGGCAGAATATAAATTAGCACGGAGTCAAATTAAAGAGGGAAGAAATAACTGACTCTACCTATTTTACAAAGCTCTTGTATCTCTAGTTAATTTCAAACTTCAGCTGGGACACACTGGAAAAGAAGCCCTAGAGCCAGTGGACTTGGTATTATCCTGGCTGACTGCATTTTATAGTAGAGACCCCCAAGCTACTGTTCAGAATTCTAGACATTATAAAATGTAAGGACTGTCTGTGACCTTCAATGTACAGTACATCCTTAATGATAAGGACATGACAAATAAAATAACTTCCATTATTTTAGTTTTAATTTGCAATCATCAAATTGCTTTTAGTTTTCATCCTGTTGCAATATTGCATAAATGAATGCATTAGAACATTTCCCCCTCTGTTTGCACAGTTTTAACTTTTCACCCAAGGATTATTTTACAGTAAGAAAACCAATAGCTAGTTTCAGATTTAGTTTGGTTTAACAGCTATTGTTCTTCCAAAACACTTGCAGAAGCTGTGATGAAAACTACAAAACATCTCTACTGTGGGTAACAAACTGTAATAAAAAATAAGAAGCAAACAATGATGAAAACACCAGTCTCATCCTTCGGCAATGAAACAAACTGATTAAAAATATTTTCTTCTTATTCTGGTACTGAGTGCCACTGACTATGTTATATGCAAACCTAGTGAAATGTGATTTTGTTCTTAAAGGAAACCCATACACCATTATTTGTGTGTTAAATAATAAAAATCACTTCTTAACTGAAGGGAATGATAATCACTTCATTGAAAAAATCTGTTTAGTCTTTATTATAACATTAAGCAAATTAAACATCAGCATAATCCAGGTGATACTAGAAAAGGGTCATCAAAGAAATTAACTTTGTTGTTCATTAATTTACATGGATTAGTAGAGGGCAAAGAGATAGCAAATCTGCTCTAGTTTTTTATGATATAATTTCAAACTGTACACCATTTGTGGCAGTCGGGTGACTTTGGGGTTAATCAGACTGATTTGTCCTTTTAATTGCTTTCTATTCAAAGAAAATTCATTAGATAATGTTCTCTTCAAAATTCATGAATCAATTTAACTGAAGAAACCACATTAACAGCTTTGGGTTCATTAGCACATGCAGTTGTGTTACTAGCTGATTGCTAGGAGGGTTTCCTTAGGCAAACAGATTTTGTTTACTGTGATTTCTTTAGAAAGGTTTATTTCAAATCAAATTGTTACTTATTATTTTTTTAACCTCTTTTTAAGCCAGCAAGATTAGTGTTAACCTTGAGCACTCAGGGATTTCAGGGAATTATTGCCTGATGTCATTTTTTAAATCAATGAAATAAAGTAAATCCACATTGCCAGGGACTCACTCCAAATTCCCCGTCCCCACCCCCACCCTTTTTGGCAGAGAAATAGGAGGCGGGTTAGGCCAGCAGGGTAGGTGGACCTGGAACTTTACAAAACCTGTAGGAATAAAATGAGAAGTCTGTGCAAACTTAACTGGAGCATGGAATAGTTACAGGAAACAATGGAATGGTTCCAAAATCATCATTTGAGAGCAAAGCAATAATGGTTCTTTGTAGCGTGATGGCCAAATTATTGAGTACCTTTTAACATTCTAAAAATATTGTATAATAAAACAATTATGTATCCGTATGTAAGGACAGAGATAATATTTTCTGATTCACTGTACATTTTTCAAATGAAACAGTATATACTGTATCTTTACTGTCACAAAACGTTAGACGTTATAGCTCAAAATAATGAAATATTTAGCAAGCATGCACATCAGTTTATAAATGTATCTGAAAACTCAATTTTGCCCTGTAGGGAGCAAATGCATTAATTAGTTTAAGCAGCTCGAAGAGACAGTGCCAAATACTGTTATTAAACTGTCTACAAGTGTTAGTGCCTGTATGCATAACCTGCTCAAAATCAGATGGCTGAACCTTCACCAATTTTCAATACCGTGCCAACATTTTATGCTATTAAATACCATTATAAAGTGTAGTAAAATTTGCACATAAAAATTAACACACATTCTCTCTCTCTCTCTATACATACACATGAAAATGCTTTATATTTTCATGAGGTTAGGATGACTGCATAATTCTTGAGCTGCAGATCGAAGCAGAGCCATGATTGAGGTATACTACATCATCCAAAACGACTAGCAAGTGTTTTCTGTTCTCCACCCCTGCCACTATTATGGTGTACATATTGTATATGTTGCTTAAGAAATATATTCCATTCAATATAGTAGACTCTCTGCTGCCCTCTTTCCAGACCATGTTGTTGCTAACAATAGAGCACCTGACTTTGTTCAAACATATATTCTGTTTTAATTGGTAAGCAGCTTCTCAAATTTTATCCCTAAATGCACACTACATTGTGAAAGGGGTGATATGCGGAGATGAAGGTTCCAGAACTGTGGGTATCAGGTATCTTATAACCATACAGGTAAAGAATTGTGGGCCCAAGAGACACCGCTGGCTTTTTGATTGGTGATGGCTTTCTTGTCCAATTGAACCTGCTAGAAACAAGCTTTTCTAATAGCTGCATTGATCATATCTGAAGACTGTAAATAAGGGATTCATTCAAAACTTGAAATCTTTCAATAAAACTCACTCCTCCCATAGAGATGGGGAACCACAATAACAGGCATAGATAGCAATATACAGTCCCTGCTGATTTTTCCTTGCATTGCTTTTAAGAGAACCGTATAATGAAGTCCAGGCTGCAGGGCTAAAGGTATTTCAATGAAAGATGCATGTTAGAAGTTCATGTCGGACAAAGTGCTTAAGGTGTGCTAGGCCACAGACCTGGGTAACCTATGCTTCCCCCTATACAACAACTGGCCATTCTGAAGCAGGTCAGGAGATGTCTCATTCCAAGTCTTGGGCAATAGGAGGAAGTTGGTTGCATGAGGAAGTGGCCAGCCAGTAGGAAATACCTTGCATTCTCGAAAGGCACTAAGAGAAATTGGGAGGCTAGATGGTAAAGAAGGAAGGAATGCGTGGAAAATATAATGGAGCAGAAAGAAGAAAAAAGGGATGGAGGAGAAAAAACAATGGTGAGGGTAAAGAAGAAATAGAAAACTGAACAAATAAATGACAAGGTAAGAAAGAAATCATATATGAGAGAGAAAAAAACCCTGCTCTCAGGGATATACTGCTGAGGATGTGAGAGATCCATAGGATTACAGAAGCTAGGAATTATGTTTTCAGGGATTGCTTGTGGCTTGGTATGGGGATTCTGTACCTCTGTTGGAGGCAGTGTTTTGTTTGAGATGGCCAATACAGTTTAGCCCTGGGTATTCTTATTTGGATACCTAACTGCAGTGGTTGTGGCCATTCAGTGACCACAATAGGATGGTCAACAGAGTTAACAATAACTATGAATCTGGACCCCTTGGTCACTGTCATGCTAGGCAAGGGGAGACAAGGCAGGAATAAAAAATGTACAGAATTATGCACCTGTGCATTAACAGAAGCTGAAATCTTTGATTTTGGTTCCAGTCATTCCCTACCCCCATCAGCAGCTCCATACCTTTCATGGAACAGGTCTGAACCCCCTACTTCCCTCAGCCCTCCATGCTGAAGATGTTTGGCTTGGACAAATTATTCAGAAAATATAGCCCAATATTATTTATTGAAAAGACATGAGAGCTATAACTGCCCCACACTAAAAAAACCCTGACAACAACAACAAAACCAACCCTCCCCCCCACAATACCTTTTAAACACACACAACAGTAACTTTTCCAAGTATTTGGAAGGTATGACATTTCTTATTGCTTTGTTCTTTTCAGAATAAAAAACAACAGGAATTAGATTCCATTACCTGCTAATCACTTCCCAAATTTTATAAGAAATCGAAGTTACATTTGAGCAAGTACAAAAAAAAATAAATCTAAAACCTTCATACTCATAACCTAACATCAGCCCAAGCAATTATGTTGAAAAAAAGGCCAAACAATGCACTCCCAGGCTGAAAGCTTGTATGCCAGGGGTTCTCAAACTTTTGTACTGGTGACCCCTGTCACATAGCAAGCCTCTGTGTGCGACCCCCCTTATAAATTAAAAACACTTTTTTACATATTTAACACCATTGTAAATGCTGGAGGCAAAGCGGGGTTTGGGGTGGAGGCTGACAGCTCGCGACCCCCCCATGTATTAACCTCCCAACCCCCAGTTTGAGAACCCCTGCTGTATGCCAAGATTGAGTCTGAAGTGAAGTTATAAATACCCGAAAAAAGGGTTTTTTAACTAACTTACTGTTAATGCCCAAATGGTACAGGTGCTATGCCACTTTCTAGTCATACAGTGCCTGTGAGAATACATTTCCCCATATGAACAGGTTACTTTAATGCAGGATAAACACAAACTGAAAACATATGTTCATTTTATGGTTGGGTGTGTCACACAATAATTTAATTAAAGGCTGGAAGCATTATAAAATGCAACTACGAACTACTATCAAAGCATCTAGGCCAGTGGTTCTCAAATTGTGGGTTGGGATCCCAAAGGGGATCGCAACCCCATTTTATTGGGGTCACCAGGGCTGGCTTAGATTTGCTGGGGCCCAAGCCGAAGCCCGACCCCCCACTCCCTGGGGTCAAAGCTGAAGCCTGAGGGCTTCAGCCCTGGGTGACAGGGCTCAGGTTACAGGCCCCCTGCATGGGGATGAAGCCTTTGGGCTTCGGCTTTGGCCCCCCAGCTCAGGGCGGTGTAGCTCAGGCTTTGCCCCCCCAACCCTCCACCCAGGGTGGCTGGGCTCGGGCGGGCTCAGGCTTCGGTCCCTCCTCCTGGGGTCATGTAGTAATTTTTCTTGTCAGAAGGGGGTCGCGGTGCAATGAACTTTAAGAACCTCTGATTTAGGCATAATAACTACCACAGAGATCCAGATGCTGCAGGCAACCAGATATAAGAAGAGCAGACAGAATGGTGGATACTCCGTTAAGAATTCTAGTAATTTCCTCTCTCCCTCTATATGTCTTAAAATTTTTGGGTAAGTTCAAAAGGTAAGACGCCTAATTCCTCCTCCTTATCCCATGGGCTAAGAGTGAGGCTGGACAGGACAGGATAGGCAGACTATTCACCAAAAACTCATTGCTGGGAACCAGATAACTTATTCAAGTCTATTTGTAATGTGTTTCCAAATGTAAACATAGACAAATTCCTACATCTACCACATCAGTTGTGTAGATTGTGCAGTCTGTGTCTGCTTGCATGATATATACATGTATTACAGTAGATACAGAACGTGGAATGTGACCTTGCCTTACTCAAAATATTAGATTTATTTTTTACAAGTTAGCTATGACCTTTATGACCTCATAAGTGGCAGAACCAAAGAAAAGACTAAAGTGGTTCATAAAGGTCAAACATAAAGTGTAAAAATAAATTAATAATTTTCATTTTGGAGATGTCCTATTAAATTTATACAATCCATAATTAATTTTATAGTGAGATATGTATTTTTAAAAACATTTTAAAAGTGAACATTGACTCTAAAACACTCAAACCATGGTGAGGTTCCATTTTTATCATCCCTCAATTACTTCCCTATTAGTTTTACTTGTAAAATGAGTAAGTTTATTTATTTTTTTCTTACTGCTATTAATGCAAAATCAACCTGGGACCTGAGAGTGAGGCTGACTTTTTCTGGATAATATATCAATAGCAGGAATGGAGATTCTTCAGTTAAAATATACCAATTCTGTTTATGACGTATGGGTCTAAAGGTATATCTACACTACAACTGGGGTTGTGATTTGAGCTTCTGGAGACGTGCCTGCACTAGCTTTAATCTAGCTAGCTTGCTAAAAATAGCAGTGAGAACATGGTGGACTGCATGAGTAAATATGTACTCAGGGGTACCTCAGCACTGAGATGTTCAGATACCAGTATGATGGGTCCAATATTAAAACCTAGATAGATAAATTAGATAGATTATATATAGCCAATATTTAAAAACAGGTATGGCCTGTGTGATTTACACACAACTCTGTGTAGCAGAGGTGTACTATCCTTAGGAGAGCAAGGGAGAGATTATGCATCAGTTGGAAAAACTGTCTCTGGGAGTGTTTGCTATCCACAGGAGGTGCATGTCCTATGACATCCATTAGGTACCAGGAACCACAGGTATCAAACTTGGTCCATAGGGTTTTAGGAACCAGTAAGTTCTGTCCTGCCAACAGTTGCCAGAACTAGAAGCTCAACTAGGCCAGAGGACTCCAGTCCTGTGATCTGATTGGTGGAACTCAGGGGGATCCTGATTGGTTCCCTGATTCTAGTTAAACCAAGCACAGGAAGAGGAAGTTGTCTTTCAACTGAGTTTCCCCTGCTTAGGGCTGCTTCCCTTGAGCTACCTGCTCCCACTGCCTGACTTTGGTATCCTGCCCCTGCCTGCTCTGACCACTAGGTCAGAACACCCATGTCCCAGTTTTGACATTAGGATTGGACAGACTGCTCTACAGGAAAGTGTGGGTCCAGATGAGTGGGACCATAGTCATATCTATTCTCACCCTCTCTCAGGATATCTGCTTGCTGGGAGGATAAGAGGCCAAAAGGTTCTGCTCACAAGGACTGGTATTGTGATTGGCCCTTGTGTCAACCATGCAAATGTCAACCCTTTGTTAAGACTTTTTTTTTGTTACATTCTATGAATGCACAGCTCTGAAAACTGAGTGTTTTTTCAGCAGTACTGTGAAAAACCATAACCACAATTGACTCTCATTGGCATCCTTGAGAAGTTTCAATAGAGGCATCACAAAGCGAAAGGGTATGAAGACTGAATTCACTCACTCACAGATGTCAGCTCTCCAGGTCAGGGAGAAAACATTTTTCATCTGAAACTGAAGGATGTAAAGACATAAACATTTAGCAGGCTATATCTAAACACTACAGTTCTCTGAAAGTTTGCTACCAGATTTGAGTTTCACCTGTGGCTCTGCCTCGGGATGAAAAGTTCTTTCCTCCATGAGAGGCTATGAGAAGATAAACGTAGGTGAAGGCGTGTGTATACATGTGTTTTATATTTATATGTTTCTTTATCACATAAGTCAGGGAAAGGGGAAAATATGGTTAAATATTACAGAGAATTTTGCCATATTTGATATACAGTTACAAGGACATCTTTAGCCTTGTGCACATCAACAGGCCAACCCATGTCAGAATGCAGTTCAACAGGAGCTGTGTCTGATCTCTGGTTTAATATGGCTTTAACTACAGTTCCCTTCAGATTGTTGACAGGGTTCTATCCTTACAAGCAAACAGCTTTGTTCATCAGTCTTTATTCAGGCTAAATGTCCTAGAGGTCAGTGGGAGTTCTGCCTGAGTAATCATCATAGTTCTGGGGCCTTTCTTACATGCTAACTAATGGTGTGCACATATAAAGGTAAAGTATAACACACACCTAATGAAATGAGCAGAAAACTCTAGCATACTATACTAAATTTCTGCATCTCAAATCTGTGGAAATTTGTAAAATTTTAATGTTTTCCCAGAATGTACATCCTATTTTGGAAGTTTACTTGCAAACAAGATCATGTGCAAAATATGGATCCTTAATTTATGACACATTAGCAACTATGTTTATCTAAGCTAAATATCATTCAGTAGTTATGTCATAACTATAAAGGGAAGGGTAACAGCTCTCCTGTGTACAGTACTATAAAATCCCTCCTGGCCAGAGACTCCAAAATCCTTTTACCTGTAAAGGGTTAAGAAGCTCGGGTAACCTGGCTGACACCTGACCCAAAGGACCAATAAGGGGACAAGATACTTTCAAATCTTGGGGGGGAAAGGCTTTTGTTTGTGCTCTTTGTTTAAGGGGTCGTTCGCTCTTGGGACTGAGAGGGACCAGACATCAATCCACGTTCTCCCCATCTTTCTAAACAAGTCTCTCATATTTCAAACTTGTAAGTAAAAAGCCAGGCAAGGCGTCTTAGTTTTACTTTGTTTTTCTCAACTTGTAAATGTACCTTTTACTAGAGTGTTTATCTTTGTTTGCTGTACTTTGAACCTGAGACTAGAGGGGGGTCCTCTGAGCTCTTTAAGTTTGATTACCCTGTAAAGTTATTTTCCATACTGATTTTACAGAGATGATTTTTACCTTTTTCTTTAATTAAAAGCCTTCTTTTTAAGAACCGGATTGATTTTCCCTTGTTTTTAGATCCAAGGGAGTTGGATCTGTATTCACCAGGAGTTGGTGAAAGGAAGGAGGGGGGAAGGGTCAATTTCTCCTTGTTTTAAGATCCAAGGGGTTTGGATCTGTATTCACCAGGAGTTGGTGAAAGGAAGGAGGGGGGAAGGGTCAATTTCTCCTTGTTTTAAGATCCAAGGGGTTTGGATCTGTATTCACCAGGGAATTGGTG